>NC_050182.1:6102793-6140293 GCF_008315115.2 Sander lucioperca | reverse complement strand
TGTGTTTCTGTGTTTGCATGTGTGTGTGCATGTGTGTGTGTGTGTGTTTGCGTGTGTGTTTCTGCATATGTGTGTTGCTGGGTGTATGTGTGTGTGTGTGTGTCTGCATTTGTGTGTGTTTGTGTGTATGTGTGTGTGTGTGTATGTGTGCGTATGTGTGTTGGTGTGTGTGTGTGTGTGTGTGTGTCTGTGTGTGTCTGTGTGTGTGTGTGTGTGTGTGTGTGTGTGCGTGTCTGCATATATGTGCTTGTGCGTGTGTGCATGCATGCGTGTTTTGGTGTGTGTGTGTGTGTATGTGTGTGTCTGTGTGTGCGTGTCTGTGTGTGTGTTTGCATGTGTGTTTTTGTTTTTGTGTGTCTGTTTGTGTCTGTGTGTGTGTGTGTGTGTGTGTGTTTGCGTGTGTGTGTGTGTGTGTGCCTCTGTGTGTGAGAAAAGACAGACAAAATATAATGTTTTTTATGTCTGGTGAAAAGTGCTGTGTCATGCTATAAAGATTATCACAACATTACGTTACATCTCATTTAGCTTACACTTTTATCCAAAGCAACTTCCAATTGCTATATATGTCAGATGTAACACGGCTCAAAGTGGGCTTCGAACCTGGGTCTCCCAATCCAAGGGCATGTGTCATAAAAGAAAAAAGAAAAGGAAAGAAAACAAATTGCTATAGGGATTGAGTGTTCTGCTTAAGGACACATCAGTTAATGTAGCAGAATAAGATTTGAACCCAGGTCTTCCATGTCAAAGGTATGTGTCATAACCACTACACTATGATTGAAAAGTGTTAGAGTTGGAAGCTAAACTGCATTATCTACGTGAAGAGCTAAAATACATTGTTAGAAAAGCTGGAAGATGAACTGTAATACTGTCAAAGATGAAAGTTGAAATGAATTACCTGAAAATGTCTTAATATTTAAAAAAGTATAAATAGTAGAAAAAAGTTGAAGAAGTCCTATCATTAGCTGAAAGAGCTGAACATTTTAAAAGGTGAATGGTTTTAATAGCTGAATGTATGCAGAAGTTACGGAGAGCCAAAATAAAACGTCAATAGCTGAATTGCCAAAGCTAAACTGGTTGAGTAGCTTAAATCCGTAAGAATAAGTTGAAGTAGTGAGAATAGCTGAAAAAGGGAAATAACATCTTGGTCAGGGACACATTGACAGGTGTACCACAGTGGGATTGGAACCCATGTCTCCCACACCAAAGGCATAAGACATGCAGACATGTCTGAAAAGGCTGAAAGACTGCTGCTGCTGTCTGTGAAAGTGTTGTCATGGTGACGAGTGTTTATAAACATCCTTTGATCAGTTAACGACCGTGTCACCTGCTGATAAACTGCACCTGCTAATGCTGAGTGACAGACAGTGTGAGAGAACCCTTCAAACAAGCCTTCAAACAAGCCTTAATAAATCCACAACAGTACATGCTATCGAAACACCGACTTCACCGTTAGAGACACAAGACCTTTGTGAACGTATTCATGTAAAATTTATGTTGGTAAACTTAAAAATGTGGGCATATCAGCGATTTAAAAAAGTGGTTCGCTCTGCGTTTCGCTGGGAAATGTGGAGGACATTTACCATGGCCGTGAATGGAGGCAGATGTGGAACTCTTGTCATTTGGAAGCTCATCAAGCCAAAAGTATAAGGCATATCGCAAAACTGAGCACATTTCCTGAAACTAGACAAAAATACCTACGTTTTGAAGTATAAATTGTGTATGACAAGTAGATATTGTGGGCGTGAGAGCAATTTATAGAGAGGGGAAGAAGATTTTATTCCTAAGCTGCTGCACTCTAACGATGACATCATCCACTCTAGGACACGCAATACACAATCACTAGAAACGCAGAAAAATCCTGAAATGATCACTAAACTTAAACAGCTTTTTCACAAAAACTGTAAAAGATATCAAACTGAAAAGCCATAGCCTAATACCTGAATATTTTGTGAACATTTTAAAGTTTGTTTGGCTTCTGTAGGTGAAAGTATGAAGGAGCTGAAAATTTTGGGAGCGGAAGAAGATTTGAAGGATTTGAAGCATGCTCTCATTCACTTCAATGTTAAAAAAAAGTCATAAAAAGCTTAATATTTAAAAAAGTATAAATAGCAGAAAAAAAGTTGAAGAAGTCCCATCATTAGCTGAAAGAGCTGAACATTTTAAAAGTTGAATGGTTTTAATAGCTGAACGTATGCAGAAGTTACAGAGAGCCAAAAAACGTACGGAAGAGGGAATAAAAAGAAAAATAAATAAACAAAATGGCCGACAGGAACAACAATAGTTGGAATGCTGCTGAACAGCATTCCCACTAATTAGGGGACCACTAAGGTCTATATAAAAGAGACTTCAGATACAGTATTAGGGGACCACTAAGGTCTATATAAAAGAGACTTCAGATACAGTATTAGGGACCACTAAGGCCTATATAAAAGCATCCAAAAAGCACCATGTCATGGGACCTTTAAATAAAAAATGAACAGTCCCTGATAATAATTCATTACATTTATACATTACATTATACATTTTCTACATTCAAAGAGTTTCAGGTGAAGGGGGGGGGACTACGCTACCACCACCAATGTGTAGCTCCCACCTGGGTGACAGGTACGTTTTTACCCTATACACATGTCCAAATACACAGTATATTTTGAGGTATTATGGAGTATAACAGTGAATATATTGTTTCATGCTTGCTAATGAGTGTGGTGGAAATTCTAATACATAGAAGGTGAGATCTGAAATAATGCTTCTGTCTACAAAGTCTTTTAAGTCTTTATTCTTTGTGCAAAGAAGGTTCAGTACATCCCAGAATAATCTGAGAGAATGAACAAAGGAAGGAATAAGTACTTTTGTACTTCTGTTGCTGGGCAGGAAAAAGCCTGTTTGGGGGGGTGGGGGGGCTGTGGTTACCATAGAGGAACAAACTGCGTGTGGTCCAAAGAGCATGCATACATCAGTACATCCTGACTAGACATTTGTATTCAAGTAGAAACTGCAGATTTATAAGAAAGATTAAGCAGCAGTATAACAGATTAATACATTTCCACCTTTTGATTATTCATTAATCATTATTTTACAAAACATTTCACAATTTTCAACAGGAGTTATTCTAGGATCAGATCTTTAGGGAGGCTCAGCCCCTCATGAGAATGTGACACAGATACAGTGCCTTGCAAAAGAGTTAACGGGAAAAATGATCATTTGATCATAAATGTGATCTCACAGGGGTAAATGGCAAATATGAACCATAAATGATGTATATATCATTGGTAACTGAGCTAAAGTAAACATCTGTTAAGTATTTTTACATAAATTGTTATGGCTGTATTGATTTAAAAGTCTAATAATGTGGTGGGTCCACCAGACCAGGGAACATTGGCTGTGTAACAAAAATATGAACACCAAACAAGGGTTAAACACTTATCTACATACACCAACCAGCTCTGTCTTCCTGCTGCCTAACAGGAGGCTGCATAAAGAAACGAGGCTCACTGAATCAAAGATGACAAGCGCTGTAATAAACAAATGTTCAGTAGGTTGCCGATCTGTGTTAAATTTTGACATAAATACTCCCAAATCTTCCCATTTGCGTCCTGTGTGCTCAGAGAGGGAGACGTGAAGGGATGAATGATACACTGTCAACATGTTCTGTTCTTCAGGGTCTAATGAAATACTGCAACACACTTGTTATCTGACCCAAATATTTGTGTGATCATTAGTCATTAATTTTTTGCTGTCCCTGTAACATTGTTTTTCATACACTTTGTCTGACCCTAATGACACGAGTGATGTACGGTGTAGTGAGTCCTTCTGCACGTCTTGTGTGTTATAAGCAGAAGTGCATTTCCTGGCTTCTTCCAAAAGTCAGTCACTGACAGACATACATTAAATGATCAGAGTCATATTTATCAAATCCTATCACTTTACAAATTTTAGAATCCAATTCCTAATGTTAACATGAGATCACATCCCTTTAGATTGACATTACTGACACAGGAGAAATGCATGTTTGAAAAAGTTGCCTGTGTTGTTGGTGCACGAACATGTGCACAAAAAAGTGACATGTTTCTTGTGTTCTTTAATTTTTTTCTGATGCACCAACAAAATGAACATAGTCGTCACTAACTTTGAGAGAAGCTGTATCAGGAAATGCAAAGACTTAATTACTGAATGTGTGCTGCATGTGCAACTGAATCAACATTGAAGCATTTTCTAGAATGGGTGCAAGTGATGCTTCACATAGGTGCGCACAAGGGGTGCATTCTTGTTTTGGAGGTAATAAATATCTTAATCTAGTAGCTTAGCTTCTCCTAATAGTGTATGTGTCAGAATGTGCGTGTGCTGTAGGTGTAGTACCGTCCTCCTGCGGTCTCTCCCCCCTCCTCGTTTCAGTCGGCCTGATGGCTGCTGGTCTGTTGTCTGTTGGTTCTATCTGCAGCACACCTCAGGGTCATGTGGGTGGCGTCCCATGGAGCTTCCTCTCCCACGCTGGCCTCTGCTCTGACCTCAGTCTCTCCTTGGAACATGGTCAGAGCTGCTGTGTGGAGATCTTCATCAGCTTTTTCTTGACCAGTCTGTGGCTTCTACTTTCACCATCATAAGTCTTCTTAGTTCAGGCCAGACGGAGGCATCAACTGGTGTGAACCAGCTCTGTGGTTATCATAGAGGAACTAACTACTTGTGGTGTGAACAGCGTGAAAAGTGCATGCATACCTCAGTACATCCTGACTGAAAACTAGCTGAAAACACAGACACACACACACACACACACACACACAGAGAGAGAGAGACACACAGACACACACACACACATAGAGAGAGAGAGAGACACACACACAAACACACACTCACACTCACACACACACACACACACACACACACAAACACACACACACACACACACAGACACACACTCACACTCACACTCACACACACACACAGACACACACTCTCACACACACACACACACACACACACAAACACAGATACACACACACACACTCACTCAACCACACACACACACACACACACACACACACACACACACTCACACACACACACACACACACTCACACTCACACATACACACACACACACACACAAACACAGATACACACACACACACTCACTCACCCACACACACACACACACACACACACACACACACACACACACACACACTCAAAAGGGCATGCATACATCAGTACATCCTAACTGAAAACTGACTACTTTGTGATATTAACAAAGTATTTTTGTGTTTGTCTGTTCTTGTAGGTCATCATTTACAGTCAGCGTCTGCATCAGAACAAACTGTGAGAAAATATCTTAACTTTCCTTCTTGATTTCCTGTGGTTGTCTTTGACCATCACCATCAGTGAAGTGTGTATGTATATGTGATCTGTGGGTGTAACACCTGAACTTGGAGCTGATTGGTCACCATATATAGTGATGAACTTCAGAGACAACCTCTCTCTGTCGGACGATATAAGACAGGAGATGATTTAATTTTTCTGTCTGCAGACTCTTCAGATTTGCATCATGTCAGAGTTTACTCTTTGTTTTATGAAACCAGCTGAGTAAAGGACAGACTGAAGCTTTCTGCAACAACTCTTCAGTAAATTGCTGACTAATAATAATCTCATCTAATCTCAGGTAAATATAACTCTGTGTTCCCAGACTATCATGAAGATCTCTATGTTTGCTGGTGCTGCTTTCTGCTGCTGGAGAATATCCAAGAGTTTATCCATCAACATGGATAATTAATACATTCACTCTTTCAATGCTTTTTGGCTCTTTTTTGATGCCTTTCTATGTTTTCAACGCTGCCTATAAATCACCATTTCATTGTTTGTTAACAGTAAAATAAGTACAAAGTATAATGAACTAAATGTTTACCATTTATAAATGATGGTTATTGTAACTGTGTTCTCCAGATAACCATGAAGCACACACACACACACACACACACACACACACACACACACACACACACACACACACACACACAGGTTTGTGGCATTATCTTGTGGGGACCCGTCATTTACATAATGCATTCCCAAGCCCCTTACCCTAACCTTAACCATCACAACTAAATGCCTAACCTTAAGGCCGGTTACACACTGGAAGCGTCTCGCGAGCGTGTCAGCTGCGTACCGTGTCCGTTTATATTTCGTCTCCCATGGTAACAGGTCAGAGCTTACACACTGCCTGCCTGAGACGCCTGCCTGCTAGAAATAGAACCGACGCCTATTTTTCACGCGAGACGCGAGCGTGTTGGAAGCGTTTCCAGGCAACATAGAATAGGAAAATATGTTTATATGTCATTTAGACACGAATGCATATTAATAAATGACATCTTGATGTTTGAAAGTCTCGAGGTTTTGACATCAATGTAGATATAAATGTAATAAAAAATTTCAGAGAAAAGATTTTCAAATATTGCACCTGTCATACAGAACGAAATATTCTGTAACATATTTTCGTTGTCGTGCTTTAATCAGATCAGTAGCTATATATTTATGTTTAACAACTATCTCCCCATACGTGGAACAAGGGTGATCCAAATCACGTGACTTTTTTATGTTGAAACCGGCCACTTACCCATTTGTCAGAGTTTGAATGTGTGGGCACTACGTCCCGAGATCAGCCCTCCCTGTACCTAGCAGCAGCAGCAGTGCCGCGCAGACACGCTTCTGGTGTGTAGGACACAGAAAAATACACGCAGCCGCCACGCTTCTGAGACGCAACAGAAACGCCACGCTCGCACGACGCATCCAGTGTGTAACCGGCCTAACCCTTACCCTCACCCTAACCATAACCTAATTCTAACCCTAATCCTAAAACCAAGTCTTAACTCTCAAACAGACCTTTAACCTTGTGGGGTCCAGCATTTTGGGCCCACAAAGCTGTCGGGACCCCACAAGTATACTGGACTCCCGGTTTTTGGACCCCACGAATATAGTTAAACAAGAACACACACACACACCTTATTGCTGCTTCTTGTACAGGTTTTCTTTTAAGCTTTGTCACTTTTTACTTTTTTTTTCACACTTTTAACCCTCGCTTCTTCAACATTCACTCGCTTAGAAATCATTTGATTGTTTGTTGGCAGTAAAATAAATATAAAGTATAATGAACTGATCTGTTTATCATTTCTTAATTATGGTTATTGTCAAGTGTTACTAAAGAGATGTTAGATATGTCAGAGTAAAGTCTCTAACAGCTTTTATATGATAATATAAAGAGATGTTAGATATGTCAGAGTAAAGTCTCTAACAGCTTTTATATGATAATATAAAGAGATGTTAGATATGTCAGAATAAAGTCTCTAACAGCTTTTATATGATAATATAAAGAGATGTTAGATATGTCAGAGTAAAGTCTCTAACAGCTTTTCTAACTCTGTATTCTCCAGATCAACATGAAGATCTCTATCTTTGCTGGTGTTCTGCTGATCTCTGCTGCCGTGATCTCTGCTGATCTGATGTTCCTGGGACCAGAACCTGCAGATGATATATATACATCATTTGAATATAAGCATATCGTCTGGGCGATGATTCCAGCCAATTGTACCGGTGTGATGAATGCCAAAAAGATCAGAGACGACAACAACAAGAAGAACTGTAAGCCCTTCAATACCTTCATCATAGGGAGGTTTGATGATGTCAAAGCCGCCTGTAAGAAGAATGAAGTCAGAGGAACAAAAAGAACAACCAGAAAGAGTTTTGATGTTGTTGATTGCAGAACTAGACAAAAAAAAACGTTTCCGTGTAATTATACTGGTTCGACTCGCAACGGGAGAATTGTAGTTCTTTGTGACGAGCGTGGCTTTCCTTATCACCTTGTTAGGGTTATTCCTCAGAAATTATCACCTGATGAACCAGAGTAATCTGTTACTACCTGATGAACCAGAGTAATCTGTTACTACCTGATGAATCAGAGTAATCTATTACTACCTGATGAATCAGAGTAATCTGTTACTACCTGATGAACCAGAGTAATCTGTTACTACCTGATGAATCAGAGTAATCTGTTACTACCTGATGTATCAGAGTAATCTGTTACTACCTGATGAATCAGAGTAACTTGTGTCTCCTGTTGAATAAAACATGTGACAGTTTAACTCTGGGTCTGTTTTTAATGTCTCATTCATAAAGTAGATAAAACTACAGATCAATATAATAATAATAATATATTTGTTTGTAAAGCACCTTTCACACATTAAATGTAGCTCAAAGTGGTTTACAAACTACACTCTAAAGAGACATACATCAGATATATTAATGTTCATATAAATAGAATAAAAACAAACTAACAAAAGCAGTTAAAGTGGCAGTTAAACAAAATAGTCAACAAACAATGTACAACTAAATTGAATGCAGTCCTTTCATTGGAAGCATCAGTAAAAGTGCAAAACAGGTGATAAATAAATCTAAAACAGACTCCAAAGTCACTATAAAATATATAAAAGAGGAAGTTTATTTGTTAAAAAAAAGTTAGTCTTTCAGAGCACAATTCATCCTCCTGTCCACTCATATGTATCCACATAAATCCTGATTATTGTATGAAAATAATTGTTAAACATATGCAAGATAAGCAGAAGGTGTAAGACATAGATAAGATTAGATTACATTTGATTCAACTTTATTGCCATTGTGCAGAGTACAAGTACAAAGACAACGAAATGTAGTTTGCGTCCAACCAGAAGTGCAAAAAAGCAGAAAAGTGCAACGTGATATACAAGTATAGACAAGAAATATAGTTCAGTGTAGACAGAAGTATGCAGTTGGTTTACAGAAGTTGGTTTAGAGTAATATAAATTAAATATAAATGTTTGCAGTGTATTAGCAGTTACCTAATAAGAGCAGAATAAATATGGCTATGTAATATGAACAATGTATGAACAACATGAACAGATATGTGCAATGTAGTAGCAGTAACATTTTAATAGTAGTAAGAATAATATAGATATATGCAGTGTATTAACAGAATATATTATAAGAAAAACATAATAAGTATGGATATTCAGTATGAACCATATACACTGAAAAAAGGAGACTGGCATCTAAGCATCTTGGGTCTATTTATCACAGTTGCCTCATGTTTTAAAGTTAAACGTAACTATGTAGTGTAGAAACTACATCATATGCAGAGAGGGTCAGTGTTGCCACAGTTACTTTGAAAAAGTAACTTAGTTACTTTACAGATTACTTGATTTTAAAAGTAACTAAGTTAGATTACAAGTTACTTTATTAGTTACGTTCAACAACTGCCGACAACACCCCCACAGCCTCAACATAAAAATGACAACCGGTTTACTGTGGGGCAGCTCAGCGTTGCCAGTAGTAGGGATCTAGTTTATTATGGCATGAAAGAGAGCGAGTCAACCGTGTTTAAGGGCAGCATTTCCTCTACAACATACTGCCCCACCAACCTCTTCAACTCTCCCCCACTTACTGGTTTTGCACCGAAGTCCAGCTTTTGTTGTTTGGGTGGTGGGGGACCTCCTGCTCTCTGCTTCGACCACCTGGTGGGACTTGCTCTGTAAGTTTGACTGCAGTGCTGCGACTCCAAATGTTTCTTCAAATTTGACGTAGTGTTTTTGTAGCTAGATAGCACTTTGTCCCACCAGCAGAGTGTACAACGAACCTTAATATTGCCGTCTTTAGCTGACACAAACTCAAAATAGTGACTGTGTTTCCAGCTAGAAAACTGCATCTCTCTCCTCCCTCCATTGTTGTTTACGTTTGTGTCGCTGCGTGGTACACGTGACCTGTCCTCATGCTGAAAACGTGACCTGTCCTCATGATGAAAACGTGACCTGTCCTCATGATGAAAACGTGACCTGTCCTCATGATGAAAACGTGACCTGTCCTCATGATGAAAACGTGACCTGTCCTCATGATGAAAACGTGACCTGTCCTCATGATGAAAACGTGACCTGTCCTCATGCTGAAAACGTGACCTGTCCTCATGATGAAAACGTGACCTGTCCTCATGCTGAAAACGTGACCTGTCCTCATGCTGAAAACGTGACCTGTCCTCATGCTGAAAACGTGACCTGTCCTCATGATGAAAACGTGACCTGTCCTCATGCTGAAAACGTGACCTGTCCTCATGCTGAAAACGTGACCTGTCCTCATGCTGAAAACGTGACCTGTCCTCATGATGAAAACGTGACCTGTCCTCATGATGAAAACGTGACCTGTCCTCATGCTGAAAACGTGACCTGTCCTCATGCTGAAAACGTGACCTGTCCACATGATGAAAACGTGACCTGTCCTCATGCTGAAAACGTGACCTGTCCTCATGATGAAAACGTGCCCTGTCCTCATGATGAAAACGTGACCTGTCCACATGATGAAAACGTGACCTGTCCACATGATGAAAACGTGACCTGTCCTCATGATGAAAACGTGACCTGTCCACATGATGAAAACGTGACCTGTCCTCATGATGAAAACGTGACCTGTCCTCATGATGAAAACGTGACCTGTCCTCATGCTGAAAACGTGACCTGTCCTCATGCTGAAAACGTGACCTGTCCACATGATGAAAACGTGACCTGTCCTCATGCTGAAAACGTGACCTGTCCTCATGATGAAAACGTGCCCTGTCCTCATGATGAAAACGTGACCTGTCCACATGATGAAAACGTGACCTGTCCTCATGATGAAAACGTGACCTGTCCTCATGATGAAAACGTGACCTGTCCACATGATGAAAACGTGACCTGTCCACATGATGAAAACGTGACCTGTCCTCATGATGAAAACGTGACCTGTCCTCATGATGAAAACGTGACCTGTCCTCATGATGAAAACGTGACCTGTCCACATGATGAAAACGTGACCTGTCCTCATGATGAAAACGTGACCTGTCCTCATGATGAAAACGTGACCTGTCCTCATGATGAAAACGTGACCTGTCCTCATGATGAAAACGTGACCTGTCCTCATGATGAAAACGTGACCTGTCCTCATGATGAAAACGTGACCTGTCCTCATGATGAAAACGTGACCTGTCCACATGATGAAAACGTGACCTGTCCTCATGATGAAAACGTGACCTGTCCTCATGAAAACGTGACCTGTCCTCATGATGAAAACGTGACCTGTCCTCATGAAAACGTGACCTGTCCTCACGCTGAAAATGTGACCTGTCCACATGATGAAAATGTGACCTGTCCTCATGATGAAAATGTGACCTGTCCTCATGATGAAAACGTGACCTGTCCTCATGAAAACGTGACCTGTCCTCATGATGAAAACGTGACCTGTCCTCATGATGAAAACGTGACCTGTCCTCATGAAAACGTGACCTGTCCTCACGCTGAAAATGTGACCTGTCCACATGATGAAAACGTGACCTGTCCTCACGCTGAAAACGTGACCTGTCCTCATGATGAAAACGTGACCTGTCCTCATGATGAAAACGTGACCTGTCCACATGATGAAAACGTGACCTGTCCACATGATGAAAACGTGACCTGTCCTCATGCTGAAAACGTGACCTGTCCTCATGCTGAAAACGTGACCTGTCCTCATGCTGAAAACGTGACCTGTCCTCATGATGAAAACGTGACCTGTCCTCATGATGAAAACGTGACCTGTCCTCATGCTGAAAACGTGACCTGTCCTCATGCTGAAAACGTGACCTGTCCACATGATGAAAACGTGACCTGTCCTCATGCTGAAAACGTGACCTGTCCTCATGATGAAAACGTGCCCTGTCCTCATGATGAAAACGTGACCTGTCCACATGATGAAAACGTGACCTGTCCTCATGATGAAAACGTGACCTGTCCTCATGATGAAAACGTGACCTGTCCACATGATGAAAACGTGACCTGTCCACATGATGAAAACGTGACCTGTCCTCATGATGAAAACGTGACCTGTCCTCATGATGAAAACGTGACCTGTCCTCATGATGAAAACGTGACCTGTCCTCATGATGAAAACGTGACCTGTCCACATGATGAAAACGTGACCTGTCCTCATGATGAAAACGTGACCTGTCCTCATGATGAAAACGTGACCTGTCCTCATGATGAAAACGTGACCTGTCCTCATGATGAAAACGTGACCTGTCCTCATGATGAAAACGTGACCTGTCCTCATGATGAAAACGTGACCTGTCCTCATGATGAAAACGTGACCTGTCCTCATCATGAAAACGTGACCTGTCCACATGATGAAAAAGTGACCTGTCCTCATGATGAAAACGTGACCTGTCCTCATGAAAACGTGACCTGTCCTCATGATGAAAACGTGACCTGTCCTCATGAAAACGTGACCTGTCCTCACGCTGAAAATGTGACCTGTCCACATGATGAAAATGTGACCTGTCCTCATGATGAAAATGTGACCTGTCCTCATGATGAAAACGTGACCTGTCCTCATGAAAACGTGACCTGTCCTCATGATGAAAACGTGACCTGTCCTCATGATGAAAACGTGACCTGTCCTCATGAAAACGTGACCTGTCCTCACGCTGAAAATGTGACCTGTCCACATGATGAAAACGTGACCTGTCCTCACGCTGAAAACGTGACCTGTCCTCATGATGAAAACGTGACCTGTCCTCATGATGAAAACGTGCCCTGTCCACATGATGAAAACGTGACCTGTCCTCATGATGAAAACTTGACCTGTCCTCATGATGAAAATGTGACCTGTCCTCATGAAAACGTGACCTGTCCTCATGATGAAAACGTGACCTGTCCTCATGATGAAAATGTGACCTGTCCTCATGATGAAAACTTGACCTGTCCTCATGATGAAAACGTGACCTGTCCTCATGAAAACGTGACCTGTCCTCATGATGAAAACGTGACCTGTCCTCATGATGAAAACGTGACCTGTCCTCATGATGAAAACGTGACCTGTCCTCACGCTGAAAATGTGACCTGTCCACATGATGAAAATGTGACCTGTCCTCATGATGAAAACTTGACCTGTCCTCATGATGAAAACGTGACCTGTCCTCATGAAAACGTGACCTGTCCTCATGATGAAAACGTGACCTGTCCTCATGATGAAAACGTGACCTGTCCTCATGATGAAAACGTGACCTGTCCTCATGCTGAAAACGTGACCTGTCCTCATGCTGAAAACGTGACCTGTCCTCATGCTGAAAACGTGACCTGTCCTCATGATGAAAACGTGACCTGTCCTCATGATGAAAACGTGCCCTGTCCACATGATGAAAACGTGACCTGTCCTCATGATGAAAACGTGCCCTGTCCTCATGATGAAAACGTGACCTGTCCTCATGATGAAAACGTGACCTGTCCTCATGATGAAAACGTGACCTGTCCTCATGATGAAAACGTGACCTGTCCTCATGATGAAAACG
Organism: Sander lucioperca; assembly: GCF_008315115.2. Lineage (NCBI taxonomy): Eukaryota > Metazoa > Chordata > Actinopteri > Perciformes > Percidae > Sander > Sander lucioperca. The sequence continues at coordinate 6,126,934 of NC_050182.1, read as the reverse complement.
TGACCTGTCCACATGATGAAAACGTGACCTGTCCTCATGATGAAAACGTGACCTGTCCTCATGAAAACGTGACCTGTCCTCATGATGAAAACGTGACCTGTCCTCATGAAAACGTGACCTGTCCTCACGCTGAAAATGTGACCTGTCCACATGATGAAAATGTGACCTGTCCTCATGATGAAAATGTGACCTGTCCTCATGATGAAAACGTGACCTGTCCTCATGAAAACGTGACCTGTCCTCATGATGAAAACGTGACCTGTCCTCATGATGAAAACGTGACCTGTCCTCATGAAAACGTGACCTGTCCTCACGCTGAAAATGTGACCTGTCCACATGATGAAAACGTGACCTGTCCTCACGCTGAAAACGTGACCTGTCCTCATGATGAAAACGTGACCTGTCCTCATGATGAAAACGTGACCTGTCCACATGATGAAAACGTGACCTGTCCACATGATGAAAACGTGACCTGTCCTCATGCTGAAAACGTGACCTGTCCTCATGCTGAAAACGTGACCTGTCCTCATGCTGAAAACGTGACCTGTCCTCATGATGAAAACGTGACCTGTCCTCATGATGAAAACGTGACCTGTCCTCATGCTGAAAACGTGACCTGTCCTCATGCTGAAAACGTGACCTGTCCACATGATGAAAACGTGACCTGTCCTCATGCTGAAAACGTGACCTGTCCTCATGATGAAAACGTGCCCTGTCCTCATGATGAAAACGTGACCTGTCCACATGATGAAAACGTGACCTGTCCTCATGATGAAAACGTGACCTGTCCTCATGATGAAAACGTGACCTGTCCACATGATGAAAACGTGACCTGTCCACATGATGAAAACGTGACCTGTCCTCATGATGAAAACGTGACCTGTCCTCATGATGAAAACGTGACCTGTCCTCATGATGAAAACGTGACCTGTCCTCATGATGAAAACGTGACCTGTCCACATGATGAAAACGTGACCTGTCCTCATGATGAAAACGTGACCTGTCCTCATGATGAAAACGTGACCTGTCCTCATGATGAAAACGTGACCTGTCCTCATGATGAAAACGTGACCTGTCCTCATGATGAAAACGTGACCTGTCCTCATGATGAAAACGTGACCTGTCCTCATGATGAAAACGTGACCTGTCCTCATGATGAAAACGTGACCTGTCCACATGATGAAAACGTGACCTGTCCTCATGATGAAAACGTGACCTGTCCTCATGAAAACGTGACCTGTCCTCATGATGAAAACGTGACCTGTCCTCATGAAAACGTGACCTGTCCTCACGCTGAAAATGTGACCTGTCCACATGATGAAAATGTGACCTGTCCTCATGATGAAAATGTGACCTGTCCTCATGATGAAAACGTGACCTGTCCTCATGAAAACGTGACCTGTCCTCATGATGAAAACGTGACCTGTCCTCATGATGAAAACGTGACCTGTCCTCATGAAAACGTGACCTGTCCTCACGCTGAAAATGTGACCTGTCCACATGATGAAAACGTGACCTGTCCTCACGCTGAAAACGTGACCTGTCCTCATGATGAAAACGTGACCTGTCCTCATGATGAAAACGTGCCCTGTCCACATGATGAAAACGTGACCTGTCCTCATGATGAAAACTTGACCTGTCCTCATGATGAAAATGTGACCTGTCCTCATGAAAACGTGACCTGTCCTCATGATGAAAACGTGACCTGTCCTCATGATGAAAATGTGACCTGTCCTCATGATGAAAACTTGACCTGTCCTCATGATGAAAACGTGACCTGTCCTCATGAAAACGTGACCTGTCCTCATGATGAAAACGTGACCTGTCCTCATGATGAAAACGTGACCTGTCCTCATGATGAAAACGTGACCTGTCCTCATGATGAAAACGTGACCTGTCCTCATGATGAAAACGTGACCTGTCCTCACGCTGAAAATGTGACCTGTCCACATGATGAAAATGTGACCTGTCCTCATGATGAAAACTTGACCTGTCCTCATGATGAAAACGTGACCTGTCCTCATGAAAACGTGACCTGTCCTCATGATGAAAACGTGACCTGTCCTCATGATGAAAACGTGACCTGTCCTCATGATGAAAACGTGACCTGTCCTCATGCTGAAAACGTGACCTGTCCTCATGCTGAAAACGTGACCTGTCCTCATGCTGAAAACGTGACCTGTCCTCATGATGAAAACGTGACCTGTCCTCATGATGAAAACGTGCCCTGTCCACATGATGAAAACGTGACCTGTCCTCATGATGAAAACGTGCCCTGTCCTCATGATGAAAACGTGACCTGTCCTCATGATGAAAACGTGACCTGTCCTCATGATGAAAACGTGACCTGTCCTCATGATGAAAACGTGACCTGTCCTCATGATGAAAACGTGACCTGTCCACATGATGAAAACGTGACCTGTCCTCATGAAAACGTGACCTGTCCTCATGATGAAAACGTGACCTGTCCTCATGATGAAAATGTGACCTGTCCTCATGATGAAAACGTGACCTGTCCTCATGAAAACGTGACCTGTCCTCATGATGAAAACGTGACCTGTCCTCATGATGAAAACGTGACCTGTCCTCATGAAAACGTGACCTGTCCTCACGCTGAAAATGTGACCTGTCCACATGATGAAAACGTGACCTGTCCTCACGCTGAAAACGTGACCTGTCCTCATGATGAAAACGTGACCTGTCCTCATGATGAAAACGTGACCTGTCCACATGATGAAAACGTGACCTGTCCACATGATGAAAACGTGACCTGTCCTCATGCTGAAAACGTGACCTGTCCTCATGCTGAAAACGTGACCTGTCCTCATGCTGAAAACGTGACCTGTCCTCATGATGAAAACGTGACCTGTCCTCATGATGAAAACGTGACCTGTCCTCATGCTGAAAACGTGACCTGTCCTCATGCTGAAAACGTGACCTGTCCACATGATGAAAACGTGACCTGTCCTCATGCTGAAAACGTGACCTGTCCTCATGATGAAAACGTGCCCTGTCCTCATGATGAAAACGTGACCTGTCCACATGATGAAAACGTGACCTGTCCTCATGATGAAAACGTGACCTGTCCTCATGATGAAAACGTGACCTGTCCACATGATGAAAACGTGACCTGTCCACATGATGAAAACGTGACCTGTCCTCATGATGAAAACGTGACCTGTCCTCATGATGAAAACGTGACCTGTCCTCATGATGAAAACGTGACCTGTCCTCATGATGAAAACGTGACCTGTCCACATGATGAAAACGTGACCTGTCCTCATGATGAAAACGTGACCTGTCCTCATGATGAAAACGTGACCTGTCCTCATGATGAAAACGTGACCTGTCCTCATGATGAAAACGTGACCTGTCCTCATGATGAAAACGTGACCTGTCCTCATGATGAAAACGTGACCTGTCCTCATGATGAAAACGTGACCTGTCCTCATGATGAAAACGTGACCTGTCCACATGATGAAAACGTGACCTGTCCTCATGATGAAAACGTGACCTGTCCTCATGAAAACGTGACCTGTCCTCATGATGAAAACGTGACCTGTCCTCATGAAAACGTGACCTGTCCTCACGCTGAAAATGTGACCTGTCCACATGATGAAAATGTGACCTGTCCTCATGATGAAAATGTGACCTGTCCTCATGATGAAAACGTGACCTGTCCTCATGAAAACGTGACCTGTCCTCATGATGAAAACGTGACCTGTCCTCATGATGAAAACGTGACCTGTCCTCATGAAAACGTGACCTGTCCTCACGCTGAAAATGTGACCTGTCCACATGATGAAAACGTGACCTGTCCTCACGCTGAAAACGTGACCTGTCCTCATGATGAAAACGTGACCTGTCCTCATGATGAAAACGTGCCCTGTCCACATGATGAAAACGTGACCTGTCCTCATGATGAAAACTTGACCTGTCCTCATGATGAAAATGTGACCTGTCCTCATGAAAACGTGACCTGTCCTCATGATGAAAACGTGACCTGTCCTCATGATGAAAATGTGACCTGTCCTCATGATGAAAACTTGACCTGTCCTCATGATGAAAACGTGACCTGTCCTCATGAAAACGTGACCTGTCCTCATGATGAAAACGTGACCTGTCCTCATGATGAAAACGTGACCTGTCCTCATGATGAAAACGTGACCTGTCCTCATGATGAAAACGTGACCTGTCCTCATGATGAAAACGTGACCTGTCCTCACGCTGAAAATGTGACCTGTCCACATGATGAAAATGTGACCTGTCCTCATGATGAAAACTTGACCTGTCCTCATGATGAAAATGTGACCTGTCCTCATGATGAAAACGTGACCTGTCCTCATGAAAACGTGACCTGTCCTCATGATGAAAACGTGACCTGTCCTCATGATGAAAACGTGACCTGTCCTCATGAAAACGTGACCTGTCCTCACGCTGAAAATGTGACCTGTCCACATGATGAAAACGTGACCTGTCCTCACGCTGAAAACGTGACCTGTCCTCATGATGAAAACGTGACCTGTCCTCATGATGAAAACGTGACCTGTCCACATGATGAAAACGTGACCTGTCCACATGATGAAAACGTGACCTGTCCTCATGCTGAAAACGTGACCTGTCCTCATGCTGAAAACGTGACCTGTCCTCATGCTGAAAACGTGACCTGTCCTCATGATGAAAACGTGACCTGTCCTCATGATGAAAACGTGACCTGTCCTCATGCTGAAAACGTGACCTGTCCTCATGCTGAAAACGTGACCTGTCCACATGATGAAAACGTGACCTGTCCTCATGCTGAAAACGTGACCTGTCCTCATGATGAAAACGTGCCCTGTCCTCATGATGAAAACGTGACCTGTCCACATGATGAAAACGTGACCTGTCCTCATGATGAAAACGTGACCTGTCCTCATGATGAAAACGTGACCTGTCCACATGATGAAAACGTGACCTGTCCACATGATGAAAACGTGACCTGTCCTCATGATGAAAACGTGACCTGTCCTCATGATGAAAACGTGACCTGTCCTCATGATGAAAACGTGACCTGTCCTCATGATGAAAACGTGACCTGTCCACATGATGAAAACGTGACCTGTCCTCATGATGAAAACGTGACCTGTCCTCATGATGAAAACGTGACCTGTCCTCATGATGAAAACGTGACCTGTCCTCATGATGAAAACGTGACCTGTCCTCATGATGAAAACGTGACCTGTCCTCATGATGAAAACGTGACCTGTCCTCATGATGAAAACGTGACCTGTCCTCATGATGAAAACGTGACCTGTCCACATGATGAAAACGTGACCTGTCCTCATGATGAAAACGTGACCTGTCCTCATGAAAACGTGACCTGTCCTCATGATGAAAACGTGACCTGTCCTCATGAAAACGTGACCTGTCCTCACGCTGAAAATGTGACCTGTCCACATGATGAAAATGTGACCTGTCCTCATGATGAAAATGTGACCTGTCCTCATGATGAAAACGTGACCTGTCCTCATGAAAACGTGACCTGTCCTCATGATGAAAACGTGACCTGTCCTCATGATGAAAACGTGACCTGTCCTCATGAAAACGTGACCTGTCCTCACGCTGAAAATGTGACCTGTCCACATGATGAAAACGTGACCTGTCCTCACGCTGAAAACGTGACCTGTCCTCATGATGAAAACGTGACCTGTCCTCATGATGAAAACGTGCCCTGTCCACATGATGAAAACGTGACCTGTCCTCATGATGAAAACTTGACCTGTCCTCATGATGAAAATGTGACCTGTCCACATGAAAACGTGACCTGTCCTCATGATGAAAACGTGACCTGTCCTCATGATGAAAATGTGACCTGTCCTCATGATGAAAACTTGACCTGTCCTCATGATGAAAACGTGACCTGTCCTCATGAAAACGTGACCTGTCCTCATGATGAAAACGTGACCTGTCCTCATGATGAAAACGTGACCTGTCCTCATGATGAAAACGTGACCTGTCCTCATGATGAAAACGTGACCTGTCCTCATGATGAAAACGTGACCTGTCCTCACGCTGAAAATGTGACCTGTCCACATGATGAAAATGTGACCTGTCCTCATGATGAAAACTTGACCTGTCCTCATGATGAAAACGTGACCTGTCCTCATGAAAACGTGACCTGTCCTCATGATGAAAACGTGACCTGTCCTCATGATGAAAACGTGACCTGTCCTCATGATGAAAACGTGACCTGTCCTCATGCTGAAAACGTGACCTGTCCTCATGCTGAAAACGTGACCTGTCCTCATGCTGAAAACGTGACCTGTCCTCATGATGAAAACGTGACCTGTCCTCATGATGAAAACGTGCCCTGTCCACATGATGAAAACGTGACCTGTCCTCATGATGAAAACGTGCCCTGTCCTCATGATGAAAACGTGACCTGTCCTCATGATGAAAACGTGACCTGTCCTCATGATGAAAACGTGACCTGTCCTCATGATGAAAACGTGACCTGTCCTCATGATGAAAACGTGACCTGTCCACATGATGAAAACGTGACCTGTCCTCATGAAAACGTGACCTGTCCTCATGATGAAAACGTGACCTGTCCTCATGATGAAAATGTGACCTGTCCTCATGATGAAAACGTGACCTGTCCTCATGAAAACGTGACCTGTCCTCATGATGAAAACGTGACCTGTCCTCATGATGAAAACGTGACCTGTCCTCATGAAAACGTGACCTGTCCTCACGCTGAAAATGTGACCTGTCCACATGATGAAAACGTGACCTGTCCTCACGCTGAAAACGTGACCTGTCCTCATGATGAAAACGTGACCTGTCCTCATGATGAAAACGTGACCTGTCCACATGATGAAAACGTGACCTGTCCACATGATGAAAACGTGACCTGTCCTCATGCTGAAAACGTGACCTGTCCTCATGCTGAAAACGTGACCTGTCCTCATGCTGAAAACGTGACCTGTCCTCATGATGAAAACGTGACCTGTCCTCATGATGAAAACGTGACCTGTCCTCATGCTGAAAACGTGACCTGTCCTCATGCTGAAAACGTGACCTGTCCACATGATGAAAACGTGACCTGTCCTCATGCTGAAAACGTGACCTGTCCTCATGATGAAAACGTGCCCTGTCCTCATGATGAAAACGTGACCTGTCCACATGATGAAAACGTGACCTGTCCTCATGATGAAAACGTGACCTGTCCTCATGATGAAAACGTGACCTGTCCACATGATGAAAACGTGACCTGTCCACATGATGAAAACGTGACCTGTCCTCATGATGAAAACGTGACCTGTCCTCATGATGAAAACGTGACCTGTCCTCATGATGAAAACGTGACCTGTCCTCATGATGAAAACGTGACCTGTCCACATGATGAAAACGTGACCTGTCCTCATGATGAAAACGTGACCTGTCCTCATGATGAAAACGTGACCTGTCCTCATGATGAAAACGTGACCTGTCCTCATGATGAAAACGTGACCTGTCCTCATGATGAAAACGTGACCTGTCCTCATGATGAAAACGTGACCTGTCCTCATGATGAAAACGTGACCTGTCCTCATGATGAAAACGTGACCTGTCCACATGATGAAAACGTGACCTGTCCTCATGATGAAAACGTGACCTGTCCTCATGAAAACGTGACCTGTCCTCATGATGAAAACGTGACCTGTCCTCATGAAAACGTGACCTGTCCTCACGCTGAAAATGTGACCTGTCCACATGATGAAAATGTGACCTGTCCTCATGATGAAAATGTGACCTGTCCTCATGATGAAAACGTGACCTGTCCTCATGAAAACGTGACCTGTCCTCATGATGAAAACGTGACCTGTCCTCATGATGAAAACGTGACCTGTCCTCATGAAAACGTGACCTGTCCTCACGCTGAAAATGTGACCTGTCCACATGATGAAAACGTGACCTGTCCTCACGCTGAAAACGTGACCTGTCCTCATGATGAAAACGTGACCTGTCCTCATGATGAAAACGTGCCCTGTCCACATGATGAAAACGTGACCTGTCCTCATGATGAAAACTTGACCTGTCCTCATGATGAAAATGTGACCTGTCCTCATGAAAACGTGACCTGTCCTCATGATGAAAATGTGACCTGTCCTCATGATGAAAACTTGACCTGTCCTCATGATGAAAACGTGACCTGTCCTCATGAAAACGTGACCTGTCCTCATGATGAAAACGTGACCTGTCCTCATGATGAAAACGTGACCTGTCCTCATGATGAAAACGTGACCTGTCCTCATGATGAAAACGTGACCTGTCCTCATGATGAAAACGTGACCTGTCCTCACGCTGAAAATGTGACCTGTCCACATGATGAAAATGTGACCTGTCCTCATGATGAAAACTTGACCTGTCCTCATGATGAAAACGTGACCTGTCCTCATGAAAACGTGACCTGTCCTCATGATGAAAACGTGACCTGTCCTCATGATGAAAACGTGACCTGTCCTCATGATGAAAACGTGACCTGTCCTCATGCTGAAAACGTGACCTGTCCTCATGCTGAAAACGTGACCTGTCCTCATGCTGAAAACGTGACCTGTCCTCATGATGAAAACGTGACCTGTCCTCATGATGAAAACGTGCCCTGTCCACATGATGAAAACGTGACCTGTCCTCATGATGAAAACGTGCCCTGTCCTCATGATGAAAACGTGACCTGTCCTCATGATGAAAACGTGACCTGTCCTCATGATGAAAACGTGACCTGTCCTCATGATGAAAACGTGACCTGTCCTCATGATGAAAACGTGACCTGTCCACATGATGAAAACGTGACCTGTCCTCATGAAAACGTGACCTGTCCTCATGATGAAAACGTGACCTGTCCTCATGCTGAAAATGGAGAAGGTACATGAATTTGTTCAGATCATGTTGGGATGAAGTGAGTCAATAAAATAGCAATGTTAATTATCGTGATACCGCACGCAATCTCGTCTTGCGCGCACATTGTTGGTAGAAGGAGAAGGCAAGCAACCGTCATGTCCAAGGGCTCGCGGGACGGTACGCCACGCCACTATTCTGTCGGTAAGTCTGGATTTTCTAATTAAATATTGTCGAAATCTCAGCCTAATGTCTTGAGAGTCACTACGTAACGTTAACGTTAAATAAGTGCCATGAGCTTATTTGCTCACGCTATTTCATCACCATATTTCATTTGAATTAGTTTTTTGAGTGGGGGCCGTTCATGTTACATCAACTTAACTTTGCGGTGCTCCTTCTCTGTTTCTGTTTGAATTGGTTTGCCAACTGACTGTTCAGTTTACATTGTGTGTTAACTGCACCGTGACCGTTGCGTTAGTGAGATTTGGCCATCAAGCAGCCTCTGCTAATGTTATCACCGGTATTAAGTTGGCAACGCCGCCCCCCCAACACCGTGTAATGAGACCATGAGCAGACGGAGAGGAAATTCAACCAAAAACGGACACGTTAACTGGTGTCTGCTCTGTCTGAAGCAGTGGTAGCAATAATCACGTAGCGATGGCCTGCTACTGCTTAAAGTAGCTAGCTAGCTACATAATGGAAACTCTTGTCTTTTTTTTTGGGACACAAGCTGATGGCTTTGCACAATCAGCCCAGTGTTTGAACATGGAACATGGTTAGTCTCTGTTCTCATCAGAGAAGGCAATAGTCACATTCGTTATTTGATATTTTACAATGGTTTATGCAGTGTACCTAAATAAAGTTGCCAGTGAGTGTACATCTAATGTATGTTTATTGAAATACAGTTTTGTAATGCCTAGATTATTTTTTTCCTGTTTTGCTGCAGAGTGACAGACAATCTCAAGTCTGCATATGGAGTCAGCTGATGGATCGTGGGCTCAAGTTTTTGTGGTTAGACCAGGACGTTGTATTTGCTCTTATAGTTACCGTAATTATAATGCATTACAGATTTTAATGAATTGCTGTGTTTTGTGGCTTTGCTTCATTACAAACTGATTCGGTTAACCCTGTGATCCTTCTTGGACTGTTTAGGTCCATTTGCCGTCTTTATCACCTTGGCAAAGTGATTCCAGCGCTGAGATTAAAACAAATGGTCCAAACAGTCCACTTTTTCTCCGTAGTCCCCCATTATGAAAGTGAAAAACCACCCATTTTGACCCCTCTGCCACAGAGCGAAAAAATATTGTTACTCTTACATTAGGGATTACACCAGTGTGAAAACACTTCAAATTGTTAAAGGTTACTGATAAAAATCATCCAGGAACATGAAAACAACTTCCAGAAAAAATGAGGACGAGAATTCGATCTTTACATTAGTTTGTAAAGCTTGAAATGAGCTCTTAATTTTTGTCAGAGTAAAGTCTCTAACAGCTTTTATAACTCTGTGTTCTCCAGATCAACATGAAGATCTCTATCTTTGCTGGTGTTCTGCTGTGAGCACTGCTTGAGATTTCCTCATACCTGAGGATGTGTTATTGCATGTCTCATATAGACTTCTCTCTTATAGTTTGGTCCTCATAAAGCCCTAAAAAAGTAACTCAGCCATCAAGTCAAAACGTACAAAAAGTAGCTGGGACAAAATTTATTATGAATTTAAATTGATATGCAAATCAAAATATGCGAGGGGCCGAAAAAAAGTACACATTTAGGTCTTTATTTTACTCCACTTTGTCTATTTGCGTCTGTGGATTTCTCCTAAATTCATCAAAAGTTGGTGTTCTGAATCATCGCGCTGCTCCGTGATCGCTGTCATCACATTCACCTTCAGAAAGATCTCTCTCCTCTACAATGCTGTCACATCCAAATATGGTCATCTCCTTTTAGTTTATGTGTGTCTGTGTGTGTGTGTGTGTGTGTGTGTCTGTGTATGTGTGTGTGTGTGTGTGTGTGTGTGTGTGTGTGTCTGTGTATGTGTGTTTGTGTGTGTGTGTGTGTGTATGTGTGTGTGTGTGTGTGTGTGTGTATGTGTGTGTGTGTGTGTGTGTGTGTGCGTGCGTTTTTATATCCTGGTGGGGTCCATGACCTGAGATATGACTCACCCCATGGGGACCAGTTTTCCCCGTGGGGACCAAATCACGGTCCCCACAGGCACAAGCATTGAAATCAATAGAAAACAGGCTGCTGATGTGCCTGGTGCAAGTTTCTTGAAAAAAAAAAAAGGTCCCCATGGAGTTCATTTTCCCGACTTTGTGTGTGCACCTAGTGGTGAGAGATGGTATTGCGATGTGTGAAATTGCACTGGTGGGGTCATTTTCCTGACAAAGTGTGTAAGTGTGTATAAGTGTGTATATCATAATAAGCTTAATATTTTGGATATATCTTTGGTCTACGCATTTTAATGTGATCAGACCTTTATATTTTAAATTAGTTTTCCCAAAATCTACAAGGGGGACCCATTTAATCATTAAACTTCCTCTCAAAGTGGTTTTATTCTTTGAAAGAAATGGATGATAACATTTTTGTTGGCCTGAATTAGACAAAAAAACAACTATAAGCATATCAATTAATAACTAAAGATAAACAATCAATTGCAAATAATAGGGATACAGTATATATATATATATATATATATATATATATATATATATATATATATATATATATTTTTTATTATTATTATTTTTTCTTTTTTTATTCTATTTATTAGAGTTTTTTATTTTTTCAATAATTGATACACTACCAGGAAATTCATAGGAGAGCAGAAATTAAAACCATTTTAACATAGATACTTGGACACCAGTAAAGTCCAGGGGTTTATATTTTAATTAAAATGAGCCAATGTATAATTAAGGTCAACAGGTGCCACATGCATATTTAAAAATGAGTTCAGTTTGTTACATACTATTTTGAATTATGACCCGTTTTCCTTTACATACATAGACATTTCCACCATAAATTGGTGCATTAATTGTTGCAAATTTCATTTTCTTTTATTATTAAATATTCTTTGTTATTGATTAGACTGACTTTTGTTTCTATGGTCAAGCAAACTAAGTGATTTGGTCATCTCAAAGAGAGGATCAGTCACAGTTGTACCAACCGAAAGAAATTAATACATTTTGCGCTGTATAGACGAATGTGGATATTATACATTTTTGTTATTCATAGTGTTAGGAGGGAGGTAGGCCTACAAAACCTCTTAGCCCCAGAGTCTAATGGCAGGTTAAGGTGGGACTGCAGGCTATGGCTGCCCACTGCTCCTAAGTAGTTAGAATGGGTTAAATGCCAAGCTTACATTCCTTGAATGTGTACATGTACTTATCAAATAAAATAAATATTATTATATGATATATTGTGTATACATCATCAAAATACACTATTTATGTCATGTTAAATATCTCAAGCCAATATTTCAATCCAAACCTCAAGCCAGTGAACAACACAAACACAGCAAACCATCATATAATTCTTACTAGTCCAACAGCAAGATGACCAGCTCACAGTCTGTCAGCAGACTTTTAATTCAAGAAGCTCTCGCCAATGACAAAAAGCCAGTCTGAGACTTACCCTTTGGCCCATTGGGCACTCTCCGTTTCTCTTCTTAGCTTTCTCAGTTATATAAATTATAACCTATATAAGTTGAGGCTGCAGTTAGAAGGGCTCTGTTAGCCTATACAAACTGAGGCTGCAGTTAGCAGGGCTCTGTTAGCCTATACAAACTGAGGCTGCAGTTAGCAGTGCTCTGTTAGCCTATACAAACTGAGGCTGCAGTTAGCAGGGCTCTGTTAGCCTATACAAACTGAGGCTGCAGTTAGCAGGGCTCTGTTAGCCTATACAAACTGAGGCTGCAGTTAGAAGGGCTCTGTTAGCCTATACCAGGGGTCACCAACACGGTGCCCGCGGGCACCAGGTAGCCCCCAAGGACCACATGAGTAGCCCTCAGGCCTGTTCTAAAAATTAAAATTGAATATTGATATTATCTGTTTCCCACCTTGTTAAGTCATTGTTGATAATTATTGATAATGAGAAATCATTAACGTGATCAGTGTCTTCACATAGATGACTATCATTAATAATCATATATAACTAAAGGCAAACTGGTAGCCCTTCGTATGACTCAGTACCCATGAAGTAGCTCTCAGTTTCAAAAAGGTTGGTGACCCCTGGCCTATACAAACTAAGGCTGCAGTTAGCAGGTCTCTGTTAGCCTATATAAGTTGAGGCTGCAGTTAGCAGGGCTCTGTTAGCCTATACAAACTAAGGCTGCAGTTAGCAGGGCTCTGTTAGCCTATACAAACTAAGGCTGCAGTTAGCAGGGCTCTGTTAGCCTATACAAACTGAGGCTGCAGTTAGAAGGGCTCTGTTAGCCTATACAAACTGAGGCTGCAGTTAGCAGGGCTCTGTTAGCCTATACAAACTAAGGCTGCAGTTAGCTGTGCTCTGTTAGCCTATATAAGTTGAGGCTGCAGTTAGCTTTGCTCTGTTAGCCTATATAAGTTGAGGCTGCAGTTAACAGGGCTCTGTTAGCCTATATAAGTTGAGGCTGCAGTTAACAGGGCTCTGTTAGCCTATACAAACAGACAGTACAGAACAAAAGACAGAAGAGGCACATCTGGATGGGGTTTTGGTCGAAAGAATGATCCACGATTTCATAAGTGAAAGACACAGTATGATTTAGCAACCACACAGGATAGATGGTATTTAGTGCCAGCCAGTATTAATGCATCTACTGTATTTCAACTAAGTTACTTTCCTTTACTACTGGTTCATGTAATCAATGTTCAGATTATAACATTGACTAAGACTGCGTTCCAGACAATCAGAACTTGAATATTTCCAACCTCCTACTAGTTTAAGCACAATGGAACCGGCCCAGTTCCTGCCTGTACTTGTTTGGTATTAGCAAGCTTGTTGATGACTCCGATGATGATAGCATAGTGGTGAACGTCACAGTTTTAGTGGTTCTCTCTCTGTGCTTTGCTTTCTCTTTCTCTCTCAGTGAGATTTATTTGTGATAGATTGATTAATGCCGGCAATAACATTACTTGCAAGTTGCACCAGTAACTTATTGGTTAATGTTTGTTAGCTGACAGAGACAGGTAGCTGCTGTCAGCTAGCTGCATGTTTCTGTACTGTAAATCTAGTTTGAGATTTTTTTTCAGTTTTACGGTTTTGCCCTCTCTGTCATACAGGGCAGAGCAGCAGTCAGTAATGGCAAGCTCCATGGTGTTTCACAGGACTGCTCCTCAAATCCAGTACCTCCTAAGCCGCTGCCTCGCAGCCCAGTTGCCCAAACACCAGTACCCCCGAGCCCATTACTCTCCCATTACCCCACGCACTAACTTTACGACCCGAGGCAGTGTTCTGGTGCCGCAGTATAACTGACAACATGCTGTTGTGCTGTATGGTGGACCATCACACTAGGCCTGCTGGGCTGTATGGTGGACCATCACACCAGGCCTGCTGGGCCGTATGGTGGAGCATCACACCAGGCCTGCTGGGCTGTATGGTGGACCATCACACCAGGCCTGCTGGGCTGTATGGTGGACCATCACACCAGGCCTGCTGGGCTGTATGGTGGAGCATCACACCAGGCCTGCTGGGCTGTATGGTGGAGCATCACACCAGGCCTGCTGGGCCGTATGGTGGAGCATCACACCAGGCCTGCTGGGCTGTATGGTGGAGCATCACACCAGGCCTGCTGGGCTGTATTGTGTATCTTAAGTGCAACATGGAGCTTGAAGATGTAAAGAAAAAAAGAAAAACTGGAGAATTAACTTTGAGCAAGTGTGGAGGAATGTCAGAGGTATGGAAGCAGTTTAAACAAGTATGTTGATGAATGATGTTCATCATTGTTTCTTTTTTTTACGTTTCTTCATTCAGATCCATTTGTGATCCGTTCCATTCTAAACTAACAGCAGTTTACAGCTTCCTCCTTGTTGTATTATTCTAAACAGATTTCTGTAGTTCAAACAACTCTGAGTTGTAGTTGAGAACATCAGTTATAACGGCCCACGTTTAAAAAAGTGTCTGGTAAATCGGGCTCAGGCTCATAATTACAGTTAATGTGTCGGGCCGGGCCGGGCTCGGACGCAACGTGCACGGGCTCGGGCAGGTTCGGGCTTGATTTTTTGGGGCGATCTAAGCTCTAGTGTAACAGTACTGACTGCTCAATAGATTTTGACTGGTTGCAGGTTTATATCAACAAAGAATTACAAGAATTACAGTATCACAGAGACAGGTTTGTGAGATGCAGGGTACAGTACTGTAAAAATAGGGGTACAAGGAGGAGAAAGAACAAAAAAAATTTCAAAGAGCAAAGCAGAGTAGTAATTTCTGATCAATTTTGAGCTACTATGATAGAACATGTTTTCGTTCATCTAAAGACAATGACGGAAAAATGGTTTTGTGTTTAATGTTTTCAGAAAATGGAGCAATTTTCAGAAATTGTGTTTTAACAATTGAGAAAAACTGTAAATCTGGTCTGTGTAATGGCAGTGTTTGAGATGAACGGCTTCCCTCCGTGGCAACAGCTATCAGTTTATTAGTCCAACGTTTTTTTCTGGCTTTTGTATATAAAGTAATTAATTACTATGATTTAAAGCGTTAGATAGTATAAAAAAGTGCAAATTATATCTTACAGTACTAAAGAACATGCATATTTACACTAGTTGCTTGTGCCCACCCATCATTTTTTACTGTGTCCGCCATTTAAAGCTGCCCAGAACCGGGCCTGAATGGAACACCACTCAGTTCTAAATTCCTAAATGTAAACTCTGGGCAAAACCATCTACCCTAAAATTAAGGATATTAAAAGCGTATACAAATATATTTTTTATTTTGGATGCATTATAATTTGGTGAAACACAAATCAAAGAAGTGAGGGAAGAATACACCTTTCCTGACTTTTGCGGTCCCCAATTTACCTATGCCGGTCCCCACCTGTCACTCTGTCACGGGGATTCAGCTGCAGAACACACTTTTCCTGACTTCTAGGTCCCCACGTCGTATTTGCCCATCCCCCACCTGCACGAGAGCTGCTGACCGTGAGTTGGAACGGGCGGCAGCACGTGCAGTTAGTTGGACCAGGCACGAGCACGAGCTGGCAGGAGCACAGACGCAAATGGACAAAGAAACGGAGGATGGAAACTAACGTCAAGTAAGTAACTTAACACCAACACTGTTTTAGTAATTTTTAATTAGGCTAAGCACTGTGGTTAACGTGTTTTCAGTCTATGGTTTGCAGCTAATTTTTGTATTAGCATGGTTTGCCGATGCTAACGATGGTTAACTTCTCACCAGCTAGCTAGCTAGTGTTACAATACTGTTAGCAAACTAACATTAGCTACACTTTTGAGCTGGTATTTCAGCATATTTTTCGGTTATGGACTGCCTTTTTTGCCGCTGACTGCTACTTGGCTGGTCTCAACTTCTGTATAGTTATACTATTACTAATGTTATAACGTTAGCTAATATTCATGGGCGTGGGAGCACGGTTCTAAGGATAGAAAATGGGGATGTTTAATGAGCATTTATCACCTGCTACAGTGATCAGTAATGTTAATGTTAGCTACCGTAACTACCAATGTTCAGTATCTTTCTGGAATACGTTCTTAATTCAGGGCTAAACGAGTTACACAGCTAAAGTTTAACAAACAGCAGCTGAGTTGGTGTTAAAAAAATGGGCTAATTATTTTCTAATCTTAAAGAAAATCATGAATTAGTTTTACTCTTCTCATTCATATCAGTGGTTTTGCTCAATTTACTTTAATTCTGTTTAAAAAATGGTGTCGCAGCAGCCATACAGCGCAGTGAGACAGACCAACACATTCTTTTTTTCTCCTCTTTTTTTACACACCAACGTGTTCTCATTTTTAACTCGTCGTTACGCTTTGTCATTGTCAACGCACAGGACAGCTACATGAATGCATGAACACGTGCGTCGAACGCGGAGGGCCCAGACTAGGTTTAGTATTTGATCCTATGGGAATAAGACCGGGCTGGACAGACGGACAGCGCGTAGCTTTTCCTCCACAGCGCAAATCGTGTATGAATGTAACATACAGTCAAATGTGAAGTGGTGGAAACGGACTTATTAGACTTCTACAGGCTGCTTTGTGTAAAGTTTCAGATGTTATTTTAAATCTAAGGAGGCATTGCTTCTATAAATATCTCTGCTTTCATTCTGCCACTCCTGCAGTGCTGTCATGGTTACATTTAACCTGGTTATTAAGTGCAGGTAAACAGACTGATAAGAGGCCATAAACTTCATTCAAGCCATTTTATCATCTCTATAACCATCTTTTAAAGGGAGATTTTTTTTCTCTGTATAGGTTTAAGCATGGACTTGATTTTCTTATCTCCACAAGCTGCAAATATAACCTTGTTATTTGTTACTCAAACTATTGGGCACCCTTCAAATTACAGCTATTTAAAAAAAATTATGAAAAGAACAATGAAATAGCCTACATACAGATGTTACATCAACTGTTTGTGTTTAACCACTTGCAGGCAGAGTGCAGGATACACCAGGCGGAAGGCACGCTTACAACGCCTGAGGGAGCATCATAATGCATGTTTATCCAGGCACATGGAATACCTAAAACACCAAAGCCAGGTAATAATAAGGTGGAATTTTAAATGCAATAATATGATATTCATACAAACATTAAAATTCACCTGTCTTTTCAATGGGGCCTCTTATACTTTTTTTAGTTTTTAATAAAGAAAACTATGTGTGTAGGAGGGTAGTGCCCTGGCTCTTTAGCTCTTTGTGAAGTCAGGTGAATAGTGCAGTACTCTGAAAGTCACCCCCATCGGTGCGAAACATCTCTCCTCTCTCCGTTGACTTGTATTGTGTGAAGGTTGCCTCCTCTTGATCTGTCTGCTAGAAAACATAAACATGTCTAAAAGCTGCTGTGTGCTGATATTCACTACCAGCATGGTAAATAACCTTGAACTTAAGTTTTTATAAGCTGCCGACCCAAAAAACTGAGCTTTTATGAAGACAAAATTCGAAACAGACGTGAGGAATCAACAGGGAGAATGGAGTGACGCAAAGCTAACAATATGTCCGACGTTACGTGTGCAAACATTTAGTTACCAAGTCAAATATCAAAATGTTAGTTTTAGGCTAACTATATGTCTGTAAGTTAAGCTAACACATGTAACATCAGACATGTCTTTAGATTAGTGTCAGAATCCTACAGTTTCTCCATTCTCTCTGCTGATATCTCACGTCTGTATCCACTTTTCTCTTTATAAAGCTCAGTTTTTTTGGATCAGCAGCTTATAAAAACTTAAGTTCTGGGTTCTCTACCCTGTTCGTAGTGAATATCAGCACTCAGCAGCTTTTAGACATTTTTCTGTTGTTGGTTAGCAGATGAAATAAAGAGGAGAAACCCTCACACAATACAAAGTCAATGGAGAGCAGGAAGTTGTTTTCCTCTCTGGTGGGGGCGGGACTTAAATGCGCCCTGTCTCTATGACGCCCACTCTCCCTCCATGCTGCCAGTGCCCTGAGTTCCTCATTCATCCACTGATGAAAAGTCAGCCAGATGCTGGCAGTAGTACAGGCGCTGGCGGCATGGAGGGAGGTCAATGCCAAACTCATGGTGTGAGTGCAACCGTAGCGTGATGAAGCGGGAGATAGACAACTTTTTAAAACATACGCACAATGAAGAATAGAAGACAACTGCCGAGATTATGGGAAAACGTTTTATTTATCTGATTCACTGCTCATTTTATTTCTATAGTTTGTAGCTGACTTTACTAGCTGGCTTCTCTATTGGCTGTTGAAACAGGTGGCATCCCTTACCTTTTAAAACCAGCCTTCTGGTGACTTGACCAGCTGAGTTGGGACGCCATCAGCTGACTTGAGTCGAGTTAAGACGGGCCGGTTCATGGCCCTGCAACTTTTACCTGCTACGTTCTAAAATGGTTTCATCTCATCACAAATCTTTGGTCTGAACTGGATTAAGTAGTTTACTTCAATCTGGCTTTTATGGCTATGATTTATATAAATCTTTTTTCCTAAATTCTACATACCTTGAGCCCTTAACCTGAAAAACTGTAAGGGAAGCATGCCATGCTTAAATGTTTATAACATAAACACTAATATAGTGATTATTTTGCCAGTGCTTTATATTGTTTGTTCCCCCCATAGGAAGGAAGCCTAGATTCTGAGAGCAACACAGAGATATGCACTCCTGAGAGTTCACATGTTGATGTTGGTGATGACCCAGATGTACCACCCCTGAGGAGAACTGACAGCGTATTTGTAAGTTTGCATAATTAAAACTAGCTGGACACCTAACTTTTACAAAAGAAAAGCTTTAGCACTTTTTATTTTATTATATCTCTCTACATAAATATGTTTTTCTACTACTATGGGCTAACAGTTAACATAGAAATGATCAGACATACATTTAAATACCCTCTGTAAATAGACAGTATTACATGGCTATGCTGCCCTGCTGGCAGGGGCAGTTTTTAACAACTCGACCTACTTTCACTTAACTACGGTACAGTAAAATCAATCAGATGTCCGTGATCTGCGTAACGACAGTACAGTGGGACGTTTGCCTTCAACAGAGCGACAGTAATAACCTAATATACCATCATTACTGAGATTTAACTACATTCTCGGTTATGTTTGCACTGAATAACGCATAAACAGAAACATAACTCTTGCAGCGCACGTGAACACATGCGCTAAGGCTGCACGATTATGGCCAAAATGATAATCACGATTATTTTTGATCAATATATTTATCACGATTAATTATCACGATTATTTGTTGATTTTAACCAAAACAAATTTTATTGTCACATAGGCTAATTATAACTGCTGTCACATCCATATGGTGCTATATTCCTCCTTTGTTGAAGGATACTATGAAGGAGTTTTCAGCTGTTGTGCGCTTTCCAAACATGTGCGTTTGCCGTGAAAAGATGCAGGCAACGCAATTTACTGTTCACGTTAACGGCGCATGTTAAAATCTGGTGCCAATAGTGCACCCGGTACCCGATATCTACCGGACGAAATAGCAACGCGGATTACGGTGCCACTTAAATGTCTGCGTTGCTCTGATGCTCTAAAACAGACGTTAGAGGCAACAGAAACATCGCTGCATATCACGCACGTTACACAGCAGCCAATGTTAGCCTACCATTAGCTACAGTAGTAACTGGCTTAAACACGGCTAAAATGCTAACCGGTGTAGTGTGACTGTATTTCACTGTAGAGGATTACAACAGCGGGACGTACAACAGTCTGCCGCTAAAGCTATGAGCTAAAAGACTCAAACTAGCTACTTGTCTGAAAATCAACACAGACGTGACAAAATGTTGCGTTTACTGGTAAACTGGTAAACCTTGTGACGACTTATGACCGACTGCTATCTGTTGTGTAATTTTCCTCACGTTACTCTGTCGTCTGTGACTGTCTACATCTACACTAAGCTCCGCGGTGCAGGGAACAACTCTGATTGGCTCATGAAGGCACGTGATCAGAGAGCGGTTTACGGAGCGTTCTATGAACGGAATGAAGCATTTTAAATATCACTCGATCACGTGAATTTGATCGTGGGAAGCCAAAATCATGATCGTGGTTAAAATTTGATTAATTGTGCAGCCCTAAGATGCTTAATATTAGCTCACCAATAAAATAGCACCCTCGTGAATTAGCCTACTGTTGCTAACGTACATTGATAAATCCTGCATAACATCGTCCCGTACCTAGAGGACATCAGACTTACTTATTGATGCACGCACACAGTAGTGTCCACAAACTTAGTCCAATGAGGGGAGAAAGGAAAGTGATAGCGTTCCACATTAACGCTTTTTTCTTTTTTTCTCTCTCTCACTGTGTCCAACGTTACTAGCAGGTAGAGCGAGCTACAACTGACAGGGAGAGAGAGAGAATGTATCACTACAGCCAATCCACTCTGCTCAGAGCGATGGTCTTTTTCACAAATAGGCTGCACGTAAGGGGGGAAAAAAAGTAGCTCCCACTTAAGGGGCCCTATCTTGCACCCTGCGCAGCGTAAAGCCTGACGCAAGTGTCTTTGCTAGTAAGACAGACGCACTTGTCAATTTCCCGTCCAGCGCCCGCGACTAGGATTAGTGTGTCTGACAGGGTGGGGTCGTGGCATCACGATGGTGGCTCTCCATCGTGATGCCGGCCAGCCATCACGATGGGACGATGATATCGTCCATCGGCACAACCCTAATCCCCACTAACCTGGAAATAGTTTTAAACAGCCATGGAATACAGCGTCTCCTGCAGCGGGGAGTCAAAGGCAGAGGGACTGCAGGGTTAACTAATTTTGGCTTCTTGTCTCATCTGGGGGTCTGATAAACAGTAAATTCATCAAATGTAGTGCCCATAACGCTATTTTCCAAGCTACTGTAGCTGTCATATTTCACGGGAGCCGCATGAGCGCTGTTTCCATGGTAAATCAGCCGCTGAGGCTTTCACCGCTGTTTGTCACTCAGCCTAGGAGAAACTGCGGTACTCGGGCTGTTTATTTGGTTGTCATGACTCTGTGAGTGATGATGTCCTGTCAGGGTTCCAGTTGCTCACCCTCAAGGGGGAGAGAGCGGTTGACTGTTCACTTGAGTTCAGTTGAGCAGACAGCTATGCAGACTCGCGTAATTACGTTTCCATGACATTTAATACAATTCTGAAAGAGCGGCGGCAATAATGGTAGACCGCTGCTATTAAATGTATAAAATAAAAACACTGGAAAGCACATTATGCTTACATGTACTGTACATAGCAGAAACACTGTAATATAGTGATTATTTTGCCAGTGCTTTATATTGTTTGTTCCCCCCATAGGAAGGAAGCCTAGATTCTGAGAGCAACACAGAGATATGCACTCCTGAGAGTTCACATGTTGATGTTGGTGATGACCCAGATGTACCACCCCTGAGGAGAACTGACAGCGTATTTGTAAGTTTGCATAATTAAAACTAGCTGGACACTAGGGCTAAACGATTTTGGTAAATAACCTAATTACGCTTTTTAATACCAATATTGCGATTGCAATTTAAAATGTGATTATTTTTTAAGCTCTTTCTCTGCTGTATTATTCAACAAAGACAAACAACAAATCATTGTATAGTATGACTAACACAATATTAGCTAGTAGAATGTAACTGTTCTTTGCTGTTAAGATGAAATTAGGTGATGCCATAGATCCAAAAACTATTAAAACAATTATATTTGTTGAAAAGAGATGTTTTTAGAAAATTGCCAGCCAAATGCTTTAACATCAATTCCAAATAATCCTTCAACGTACAAAATTAAATTTTCTGCTGCTAGGTGTCTCTCAATCAAAACAATTGATGAAACGCTGACTTTTGATGACGTTGTGAAGTTGCGTGGAATTGTGGGAGTTGTAGTTTTCATTGTTAAACACCATCCCCGATTAGAATGCATCTGTTCACGGAAAAGTTTACCCATTCAAGTTTATTCACGTTGCGTTTAGTAACGTTTATTCATGCCGTTCTAATAACATAGCTGCAGTTTCCCCTACATAATTCAGTTTTTCTTGATTTGATTTGTATTAGTAGCTGACCAGTTAGTCAACAACCAATGTAACATTAGCCAGCAGGTAAAGCCACACTATCACAATATATTTCACATGTCTATGTCACAGGTTAGCCGAGTGCTGTTAACTGTGGTTAAAACAATTATGTTAAATAACTTTATGAGCGTGTTGAATGATGTTGTAACCTTATAATGTTACCTACCAAGCATTAGCATGACCTACCAGCACATTGTAACGTTAGTAGCCTAATGTTAAGCTGGATCGATTGATATTGATATGTATCAATAAACAAGGTCTCTGCTGTATTACTGTGTTGCAAAGAGACATGTAATTAATCACACAATGACGCTGTGTGGCAGAAAAAAACAGTATTACGGTTACTATTCTTTACGAGTATTATTCTTTCTGTGACATTGTATGATTTACAATTACTCTCAAACGTATCATCTGGGTTCCCGTGTTTTGACGGAAGTTAGAGGAACCAGAGAGGTCGAAGGTTATATGACGTCACTGACAGGCGACTAAATGAAACGTCCCTAATGCTGAAAGCAGCAAAAATGCAGAACTGAGTAGGCTACCTTTTAATATCTGTTTATTTATATATATATATATATATATATATATATATATATATATATATATATATATATATGTGTGTGTGTGTGTGTTATATCATTATAGTTATATTCAACAACGTTACGGCATATTGGATATTTTCCTCATAGTGCAGCCTTAACTACCCTGAAGTTGTGTCAGATGCCGCATAGTGTCGCAATATTTTCATCTCTATCTGTATCATCTTTTAGTCTAATTAGTTTAATATGTTTTGTAGTCATTATTTTCACCATCATTTGACTAGTAACTAATAACTGAACCGATTATGAATAAACCCAGCCATTACACGCCGCTCCGTCACATCCCGCGCCACACACCACTGCAAGTAAATTCTCAACCTGTTGGAAACATTGTATACCTTGCCCTAACCCTGTTTGGTGCACAAAGATTTGTCAGGATCAGTTACCCAGGTTTTAAGGGGGTCTCATACAACAGAAGATTTGCATATCTGGTTTCTTGCAGATAATTTAAAGTTTCTGTATATTTCATTTCTAGCTTACCAAAGAATACCTTGAACGGATCTCCAAGGTGCCTGATGGATCAGAAGTCTCTATGAGCTGCATTGAAAGCAGTGGTGATGAATATATTCCGTCAAAAAAATCAATATGTGGAAGCAGTTCAGAGGGATCTGATGATCTAACAAGCAAGGTTACATTGGTAAAACAGAAGACTTACAAAAAGAAGAAATTGGCCAGAACTATCTCCGATAAAGATAAGAGAGCACAAAGTGAAGACTCTGAGACAATGGGAAATGTGTCAGTAATGAAGCTGCAAAAAAAAGAAGATGGTGGCAGAGTTTACAGTAAGAAGCATTATTGTCTGTACTGTCCCATGCAGTACCATAAAATGGCAAGACATTTAGTCAGAAAACACAGCAATGAATCAGCTGTAGCAAAGGCAATCACTTTTCCTTTGAACTCAAAAGAACGAAAATTGCATTTTGACCTAATTCGAAATAAAGGAAACCGTGCTCATAATAATGAGGTCCTGAAAATTGGTAGTGGGACATTAATCCCAAGTCAACAAACCGATGAACCAGTGAAAGCAA
>NC_050182.1:6087793-6092793 GCF_008315115.2 Sander lucioperca | reverse complement strand
AAGACATTTTAAGGATTGATGCACTTTATTTAAATGATTAATTAAGTGAAATAGTGTGGTTAAGACCCCATTAGCATTTAATGGAACACGCCGACTTATTGGGACTTTGTCTTATTCCCCGTATCCCCCAGAGTTGGATAAGTCCATACATACCCTTCTCATCTCCGTGCGTGTTCTAACTCTCTCTACTGCTAGCCTAGCTTAGCACAGATCCTGGAGGTAACTAGGTCCATGTAGCCTAACTTAGCACAGATCCTGGAGGTAACCGGCTCCATCTAGCCTAGCTTAGCACAGATCCTGGAGGTAAATCTAGTCTACTGCTCCCAATAAGTGACAAAATAACGGCAACATGTTCCTGTTTACATGTTGTGATTTGTATAGTCACAGCGTGTACAAATAACAAGGTCACATGACACACAGCCATCTTCTAACCGTATATAAACTGGGAACTATATTCTCAGAAGGCGAAGCACTGCTACTTCTGCTCCTTGGGCGGAGTGATATGCTCGCAGCACCTGAGAAGCCCCGTGGTGATGAGCAGAGAGTAACAACTGTGCTTTTCAGGTGTTAATCACTCTGCCCAAGTAGCAGTGGTTCGCTTCACCAAAAACAGGTATTTCACACATTAAATGCAGTGGAATATGGACCCATTTCCAAAAACAAATTGTACTTTAGGCCTTGTTTGAAAAAAAAAAAATTATATGTAGTTAGTTTGTATGACCCATAAGTAAATTGTTGCCAGTTAACTGTCAATTTCTTTTATTGATATACTTGTCCATTATTTTGGCAGGACCCTCGACATCAAAAAGAAGAAAGGAAACTGAGTCTGACAGTGGGGATCTTAAAAAAGGTACTTAACACACTAAATGCACTTTTTGCCATTTTAAAAGCTCTTTCCTCAGCCCCTCCTTCCATACAGTAACCTGTATGAGAACTAATTAGTCGTTCATTTTAATCATCCCTTTCTTGATTGTGATCCTGATGCAATTTTAATGAGAATTACAGTCTTTGTAAGCCCTTGATGACATACTGTTATTTGAGGCTCTAGCTAGCTACATAAACATGAACTCAAGTTTTATGAATAAAACACGTGTCACTATTGGCAAAACATTTCAGAGATTGAGAGAAAATGGTGCTCATAGCTAATAGCTTGTGAGCCTTCAGTTTCTAAATGTAGAATAAATACACCTTGGCCAAGTAGACTGAGTAGCTTATTTTAAAATCGACAGCAGTAGTTTTGTCTGTTTTCTTGACAGTAACTTTAGGTACTGGGCAGAGTGCGTTACCTGACACAGTAAGCGTGGTATCTGCCACTGTAATGCCCCTTTCACACCAAGGGCTCAATCAGTTATACCCAGGTTGACTGTTTGAATGGGTTAACCCCAAGTGGGTCGATCAGGGTAGACTAGGATCAATTTCAATGTGAATTGCACATGACCTAGGTCACTACCAGCCGGGGCGGGATAAAATTATGTGAATGGTTGGAAATGACAGTGGGGCAGTTGTCACAGGTCGCCGCCTATGTTCGCTGCACACTTTGAAAAACAGCATAAATTTTGTCTCGTGCTTTACAGAGTCTTCACCATAGACTGTATAAAACTAGGATGTTCACAGGTAGCTTCAACAACAGCAGAGCGGTTCAATTCATTCACAAAATAGTCAAAAAACGATACTAGAGTTATCTATTTCCTAATCCAGCTGCTGCAATAAACATGCAGAGGAAAAATCACACTGCACAAAATCATCTGAGAATAGTTTGATGGTTATTTATTTGTTCCTTAGAACGTAATCACTGCAAAACAAAATAAGCTTAATTTAATCTCTCCCTACTGTACTTCAAGTAGCTAAAAAACATTAGTTCTACTGGTATATAGCTCAATGGGAATACTGTATGTGATGTTAGCTGTTCACTGAATATGACGTGCAAAGCCCCGCTACATTTCTAGCACTTAAGGTAATTGTTATGCATTGCTCCCGGGTTGACCCAGGTAAGCTCTGATGTCATGACCAGGGATATACCCATTTAGACTGGCTCGGTTTTCATTTTCAAAACGATGGTTGAACCCTGATCAGACAACCCTTGTGAAACCCTGGCCCAACCTTGGTCAGTGGTGTGAAAGAGGTATAAGAGAGAACACTTTTTCTCACAACAGGTGATAACGTGTTTACTGAGTGATACGTAAATATAGTGGTTTTGCTTGTGCCGTTTGTTTTCTGTTGTCAGCCACTAAGCATTAGTCAGTACAACTGATGCTGTAAAACAAATAAAGTTACTAGGCTGTTTCCTTTTTTCATATATAAAGGCTTCAACTTGGTGCACAATATTCACTTTCAGGACATTGCTCAATAAAAAATACACATTTGATCAAAATAATAAAGCTGATTGTCACTGAATAATCTTTTACATCACCAGACTAAGCCCGTAATTGTCTTTTTTTTCTGTTTCTTTAGAAACCTCAAAGAAGAGGAGTTGGTCGATGGCAGAGGTCCACGCTGTGGAAAAGACACTAATGGCCTTCATAGAATCTGGTAAAGTACCAGGGAAGTCGGAGTGTGTTGCCTGCATTAAGGCTTCACCAGAAGCACTTACAAAAAGAACATGGACAGCAGTAAAGTTTTATGTTAAAAATCGTATCACTGCCATTCAGTGCGAAAGTGCAAGAAGACGTTAAAGACATTTGGCTGTGCTGTACACTTGGGTAATTCAGTCTCTCACTCATACACATAGGTTGGATAACCGCATTAAGACACTACTGCAAGTAAAAAATTTAATTATCTACCCAGTCATCTAGCTCCAAAAGGAAAATGAGTGCTAACATTTTCAGACTTCTGTTTTCATAGAATCCAAATGTGTTTTGCTGAGCCTTTTCCAACTGTAAGTAATAGGAGAAACTGTTCTCACACATGCTCGTTGCGAATTAAGACCTGACCCCATCTAACCGGTCTCCTCGGTTGAAAATTTGTAGAGAAAGGTTTACGTCTTTTCCCTGTTAAATTGTAACACTAAAATGGAATATAAACCTGTTAAGTTGCGGGTCTTGATTTTGAAGGCGAAGCAAGTTTGTTTTGGTTTTCAGGGGTAGACGTTTCCGTTAAAAAACAAATTACTTTTTCTTTTTTCTGATAGTTGTACTTCCTACAACTATTAACAACTCAAATGTGGTGTGAAGAGGTTGTGATACAGGGTAATGACATTAAATCCTCAAAGGATTCATTTTAACTGGTAATATGCTTAACTAATTGGAATATATGTCATGCCGTCTGTGAAACAAAATATTTGTGTCACCAAATTACTTATCTGCTATCTTAGTTAATACATGCTACCAGTTTGAAAAAAAGTGGGCTGCTGAATGGTATTGGTAGTTTAGGAATGATAAAAAGTGACTATGCATTATAAGGTTTTATTTTACATGTTTTTGTTTTATGTAATTGTAATAATTATAAATGATTACCAGGCCATGTTGGGGGCCTCAAAATAAAGAAGCAGTGGGGGTGTTGCTGCTGTGGGTAATCATCTACTTTAAATATTTAAAGAAGCTAGAAGTCAGAAGTTCTACTACTCTGATACAACAGTGGTGTATGCTGCTGTATAACTACTTCCATATACTTTCACCACAGATGTTCAGAACAATTGGAGAGGTGGAGTCAGGAAAATAACTAGAGTTATGCACTTTATCTTGCGTGTTGGTATGCAACGCTCTTTGCATTTGTTGTAACTGATCATGTTTTGATCATACATTTATCTTTGGCATCCAGCAAACTGTTTTACTGTTTTAAAAAATGCAGGCCATGTTGGGGGCCTCAAAATAAAGAAGCAGTGGGCTGCTGAATGGTATTTAGGAATGATAAAAAGTGAATATGCATTATAAGATGTTTTATTTTTTTACACGTTTTATGTAATTGTAATAATTATAAATTATAACCAGGCCATGTTGGGGGCCTCAAAATAAAGAAGCAGTGGGGGTGTTGCTGCTGTGGGTAGTCATCTACTTTAAATATTTAAAGAGGTTAGAAGTCAGAAGTTTTACTACTCTGATACAGCAGCCCAACAGTGGTGTTTGCCGCTGTATAAATACTTCCATAAACTTTCACCACAGATGTTCAGAACAATTGGAGAGGTGGAGTCAGGAAAATAACTAGAGTTACGCACTTTTTCTTGCGTGTTGGTATGCAACGCTCTTTGCATTTGTTGTAACTGATCATGTTTTGATCAAACATTTATCCTTGGCACCCAGCAAACTGTTTAAAAAAATGCAAAGGCCGTTTTAATAAAGGTTTTGTGAAAATGAGCTTAATTTGTCCCTTTTTTTACAGCAGGTCGAGGTTCTTTCCCACCAGATCCATTGTGGAAGCAACATCTGGTATTTAAATCATCAAATTCAGTAAAAAACAGCTTTGTAAAGCAGGTCTGGTGTTTGTCATTGGCAAACGATTGACAAACCAGTTTTTATTTTAAAAATGTGTTTATTTGTAATGTGTTCAATCATATGACATCAAAAACAATCATACACATGTTCATCAAGAAAAAGCAGTAAAAATTAAGCATAAAAGTGAAATCATCTTGTTTAAAGTTTGGATATTGGAAAGAATCTACTCTAGTGTGTTGTTTCAATCTAAGAAAATGCTTGTCATGCATTGCACAGTGCCCAACAGTGGTGTTGATTGTATGCCAATAGACATAACATGACTGGTCCCCAGGAAGAACAAAATTCAGGTTTAGTCCCCATGGGGGGAACAAATTCAGGTTTTAAATTTTTTTGAGAGTTTTTGATGTTTAAAGTCATTTTTGTGTTCACATAAAATTATAATAATTTTAGCAGTTAAAATCATGTCTCTAGACCCTTTAGAAAGCGTGGATCCCATCAGGCTGCAGCCTGTCACTGGTCCCCACGAGGTAGCAAAAACCCGTGTGTGTGTGTGTGAGAGAGAGAGAGAGAGAGAGAGAGAGAGAGAGAGAGAGAGAGAGAGAGAGAGAGAGAGAGAGAGAGAGAGAGAGAGAG
>NC_050182.1:6072793-6082793 GCF_008315115.2 Sander lucioperca | reverse complement strand
AGCTGTTATACATCATATCATCATACAGGGATAGTAGTATACAGCTGTTATACATCATATCATCATACAGAGATAGTAGTTTACAGCTGTTATACATCATATCATCTATACAGAGATAGTAGTATACAGCTGTTATACATCATATCATCATACAGAGATAGTAGTATACAGCTGTTAAAAAATAATAAAATAAATGTCACTGGTATCTGCCGATACGCAAGTTCAGGTATTAGAATCGGTATCGGGAAGAAAAAAATGGTATCAGACCATCTCTAGTTATTATTATTATTATTATTATTATTATTATTATTATTATTATTATTGTATATTGTGACGTGCTGCAGGGGCCCGGGTGGTGATGGCGTGCAGGGATCTGACCCGGGCAGAGCGGGCGGCGGAGGAAATCCGTCGGTCAACAGGAAACGGAAACGTGGTGGTCCGACACCTGGACCTGTCCTCGGTTTACTCCGTCAGACAGTTCGCTAAAGACTTCCTGGACGGGGAAGACAGGCTGGACATCCTCATCAACAACGCAGGTTACCTGTCTCTCTACCTGTCTGTCTGTCTGTCTGTCTGTCTGCAGGAGTGATGTGTCTCTCTCTCTAACCTGTCTGTCTCTATACCTGTCTTTCTCTATACCTGTCTGCCTCTATACCTGTCTGTCTGTCTGTCTGCCTGTCTGTCTGCCTGTCTGTCCGCAGGAGTGATGATGTGTCTCTCTCTCTAACCTGTCTGTCTCTATACCTGTCTCTCTGTCTCTATACCTGTCTGTCTGTCTGTCTGTCTGTCTGCCTGTCTGTCTCTATACCTGTCTCTCTGTCTCTATACCTCTGTCTCTATACCTGTCTCTCTGTCTCTATACCTGTCTGTCTGTCTCTATACCTGTCTCTCTGTCTCTATACCTGTCTGTCTGTCTGTCTGTCTGCCTGTCTGCAGGAGTGATGATGTGTCTCTCTCTAACTCTCTTTCTACCTGTCTGTCTGCCTGTCTGTCTGCAGGAGTGATGATGTGTCTCTCTCTCTAACCTGTCTGTCTCTATACCTGTCTCTCTGTCTCTATACCTGTCTGTCTGTCTCTATACCTGTCTGTCTGTCTGTCTGCCTGTCTGCAGGAGTGATGATGTGTCTCTCTCTCTAACTCTCTCTCTACCTGTCTGTCTGTCTGCCTGTCTGTCTCTATACCTGTCTCTCTGTCTCTATACCTCTGTCTCTATACCTGTCTCTCTGTCTCTATACCTGTCTGTCTGTCTCTATACCTGTCTCTCTGTCTCTATACCTGTCTGCTGTCTGCCTGTCTGCAGGAGTGATGATGTGTCTCTCTCTAACTCTCTCTCTACCTGTCTCTCTGTCTGCAGGAGTGATGATGTGTCTCTCTCTCTAACCTGTCTGTCTCTATACCTGTCTGTCTGTCTCTCTCTCTAACCCATCTGTCTGCAGGAGTGATGATGTGTCTCTAACTCTCTCTCTACCTGTCTGTCTGCCTGTCTGTCTGCAGGAGTTATGATGTGTCTCTCTCTCTAACCCATATGTCTGCAGGAGTGATGATGTGTCTCTATACCTGTCTGTCTCTATAGCTGTCTGTCTCTCTCTCTCTCTAACCCATCTCTATACCTGTCTCTCTACCTGTCTGTCAGCCTGTCCGTCTGTCTGTCTGCATGAGTAATGCTGTTTCCCTCTCTAACCTGCCTGCCTGTCTGCCTGTCTGTCTGCATGAGTAATGATGTTTCTCTCTCTAACCTGTCTGTCTGCATGAATAATGATGTTTCTCTCTCTAACCTGTCTGTCTGCCTGTCTGTCTGCATGAGTAATGCTGTTTCTCTCTCTAACCTGTCTGTCTGCCTGTCTGTCTGCATGAATAATGTTTGTCTCTCTAACCTGTCTGTCTGTCTGCCTGTCTGTCTGCATGAATAATGATGTTTCTCTCTCTAACCTGCCTGTCTGCCTGTCTGTCTGCATGAGTAAGGCTGTTTCTCTCTCTAACCTGTCTGTCTGCCTGTCTGTCTGCATGAATAATGATGTTTGTCTCTCTAACCTGTCTGTCTACCTGTCTGTCTGCATGAATAATGATGTTTGTCTCTCTAACCTGTCTGTCTGCCTGTCTGTCTGTCTGCATGAGTGATGTTTCTCTCTCTAACCAGTCTGTCTGTCTGCCTGTCTGTCTGCATGAATAATGATGTTTCTCTCTCTAACCTGCCTGTCTGCCTGTCTGTCTGCATGAGTAATGCTGTTTCTCTCTCTAACCTGTCTGTCTGCCTGTCTGTCTGCATGAATAATGATGTTTGTCTCTCTAACCTGTCTGTCTGCCTGTCTGCCTGCCTGTCTGTCTGCATGAGTAAGGCTGTTTCTCTCTCTAACCTGTCTGTCTGCCTGTCTGTCTGCATGAATAATGATGTTTGTCTCTCTAACCTGTCTGTCTACCTGTCTGTCTGCATGAATAATGATGTTTGTCTCTCTAACCTGTCTGTCTGCCTGTCTGTCTGCATGAATAATGATGTTTCTCTCTCTAACCTGTCTGTCTGCCTGTCTGTCTGCATGAATAATGATGTTTCTCTCTCTAACCTGTCTGTCTGCCTGTCTATCTGCAGGAGTGATGATGTGTCCCAGATGGCTGACTGAAGACGGTTTTGAGACTCAGCTGGCTGTGAATCATCTGGGTCACTTCCTGCTGACCAATCTGCTGCTGCCGATGCTGCAGAGCTCCGCCCCCAGCCGTGTCATCATCGTGTCGTCCATGGCCCACCGGGGGGGTATGACGTCTGGCCTCTGACCTTTGACCTCTGACCTTTGACCTTTCTCATGTTTCTCTGGAACGTTTCTGTCTCTTCTTACTCACAACTCGTCAAATACTGACACTTGGTCAGTGGCTCTTAAAACGTTTATCTCACTTTTTTCAACATTTTTGGTTATTATTTTGACATTTTACTCTTTTGTAGGGATGCACCGAATCCCCTGGTTGAGATTCTGCTGAATCCTCGTCCCATCCTCAGTCCATGAACACAGTAAACTCATTAATGAAGTAAACAGTGACTGTCCTTCCTTTGCCGTACCTGAAGTTGCTGCATTTTGGCTGCTGTCTGTAGATTCCTTCATCACAACTCGTATTCTTCCGGATGTTTCATGTGATGGTGAGCAGGGGAAAAAGGACCCAACTGCAGGGAGAGGCAGGCAGGCAGGAGAAGGTTTGAGCATGAGGATTTATTAAAGAAACACAACAAAGAACCAAGGGAGTCCTGGGGGAAGCAGGCAAAAACACAATTCCAAAAAGAAGACAAAAAGGTATCCAAAAAACCAAGGAAGTCCAAAAAACCTGGGAAATACAGAAAGCAACGAGACTGACCAGAACGGACGGGGAAAGACACGACAGGCACAGGCAAACACACAAAGTGACAGGGCACGAGCACAAACGGACACAAAACAGGGGCTATATAAACTAGGTAATGAGAAGACGCAAGACAGGTAACACCAGGGCTGGGGAACAGGTGGAGTACATCAGACAATCACACAGGTGGGAAAACAAGGGACGTAAAACTAGACATGACAAGACAGAAAACAGACTATCAAAATAAAACAGGAAACAGAACATAAACAGAGAAATGCACAACAGAAAAATACATAACAAAATATACACAGCCCACAATACACAACACAGGATAAATTCACACAACGGAACAGAAATATACAGAATAAATATACAAAAACAGGAAACAGAAAATACAGAAATCATAATACAGGCAACAGAAATGTCCACAACCATGACAGTTTCATACCAGATGTTGTAACAGCGGTGATGTTGTGTATAGTTTAGGGTCCTCGCCACCACGAGACAAATCAGCATTGCAAATTGAACATGTAGCTGGACTTGAATGGCCTTCTTTTGACTGAAAGTACTGCCAAACTACACTTTCTCTGCTCACCAGTTCCATTTTCACTTTCTCACAGCCTACTGCATTGAACGCTCCACCTTCGTAAACACCTTCCCGTAATCAACGGCGCCGTCATTACGTCGACCAGCGTGGCGCGCGTAGTGCAAGCGTAGGGGTCGGTTCCCTGGGAAAAAATTCTAAGGTTCGGCAGAAACCCAACCCCGTCAAAAAGCCCAATATTCGGCCGAAGCCGAATCCTGAATTCGGTGCATCCCTGCTTTTTTGCTGCATGTCATTCCCCCTCTCTCTCTCCTTTCATGTCTTCAGCTGTCCTATTTAAACAAAGGCCTAAAATGTCCAAAAAATAATCTTTAAATTTGTTTTAAAAAAAGTTATTTTTGTCACTGTTTGTTACGTTTATTTTATTTATTTTTTTCAACATTTTTGTCACTTTTTATAATGTTTTTGTAAATTTTTTTGACATTGTTTCCTCGCTGTTTTTGGGTGTTTTTTGTTATTAATTTATTTCCACGATTCTTGTAAATTTTTCAACATTTTTGTCACTTTTTCTTAGTTTTTTTTTTTGTCTTCGCTATTTTTGTCACTTTTCCCCCCAAGCTTTTTTTTCGACATTTGTCACATGTCCTGTTTTTGTCCCGCGTGTCACTGAAACGTATATTTTGTAACCCTAAACCAGCATCTTTTCCTAAATCTACCTGTCCTGTTCTTGTGCCGCGTGTCAGTTAAATGTACATTCGAACCCAGAGCATCTAAATATCACGCTAAAGGAAACTTATTGCGTCAATAATAAATGCAAAAGGCCCATGACCAAGCGTTGCTTTCTTAAGCGATGGGAGTGAGAATGTGTTGTTGTCTGCTGTTTGTCTGTGACGTTTCTGTTTGTTTCTGTTTGTTTCAGTTTTTATGTTTTTTTTTTTCAGGTCGTATCGACTTTGACGATTTGTTCTTCAGCAGCAAGAAGTACAGTTCTCTGGAGAGCTACAGACAGAGCAAACTGGCCAACGTCCTGTTCTGCAGAGAGCTCGGCCGGCGACTCAGAGGTCCCCACAAACACTAGAAACACTCAGAGGTCCCCGCAAACACTAAAACACTCAGAGGTCCCCACAAACCCTAGAAACACTCAGAGGTCCCCGCAAACACTTAAACACTCAGAGGTCTCCGCAAACACTTAAACACTCAGAGGTCCCCACAAACACTAAAACACTCAGAGGTCCCCACAAACACTAAAATACTTAGAGGTCCCCGTAAACACTAAAAAACTCAGAGGTCCCTGCAAACACTAAAAACAGAAACACTCAGAGGTCCCTGCAAACACTAAACACTAGAAACACTGAGAGGTCCCCACAAACACTAAACAGTAGAAACACTCAGAGCTCCCCGCTAGAGGATGACACGGGAATCAATTGTCGCTCCCATCCCATCCGGAGCCCACGAAAATACTCCTGTCATATCCTGATCACATGACTGCCCCCCCCCCAAAAAAAAAAAAAAATCCAGAGAGAAAGATTCCCGAAACCCGTCCCACTCCCGTTTTGTCCCCTATGTTGTCTAAAGTTAGACTCTGTCGCGAGCCATCAAGCCAGTTGATATCGTGTGTGTGCATTTGGTTAATCGTGGTCAAATCACTGACATTGCCTCGAAATTTAGGCTACACTATACATGTATTACCTACAGGTCTAGGTAACATGCATTACCTGCAGGCCTAGGTAACATGCATTACCTGCAGGCCTAGGTAACATGCATTACCTACAGGCCTAGGTAACATGCATTACCTGCAGGCCTAGGTAACATGCATTACCTGCAGGCCTAGGTAACATGCATTACCTACAGGCCTAGGTAACATGCATTACCTGCAGGCCTAGGTAACATGCATTACCTGCAGGCCTAGGTAACATGCATTACCTGCAGGCCTAGGTAACATGCATTACCTGCAGGCCTAGGTAACATGCATTACCTGCAGGCCTAGGTAACATGCATTACCTGCAGGTCTAGGTAACATGCATTACCTGCAGGCCTAGGTAACATGCATTACCTACAGGTCTAGGTAACATGCATTACCTGCAGGTCTAGGTAACATGCATTACCTGCAGGCCTAGGTAACATGCATTACCTGCAGGCCTAGGTAACATGCATTACCTGCAGGTCTAGGCCATTTCATTACGTAATTCCGGAGATCTTCTCACACTCAAAACACACATTTCTCCGTCCCACTCCCGCCCGCTCCCGTTGATTTCTATGCTCTGTTAACACGCCTGACACGCAAATCAAATATGAGAAAACGTACCTTCAGTCACACTGTTTCGAGACTAAACATCCTCCTGTTGTTTCTACTGCCAGATATTGACCTTCGTGTCTGTCTTCAGGCTCCGGTGTGTCATCGTTCTGTCTCCACCCGGGTGTGATCCGGACCGAACTGGGCCGCCACGTTAACGGCTGGTTCCCCCTGCTGGGGGCGCTGCTGGCCGTCCTCTCCCTGATGTTCATGAAGACTCCCAGGCAGGGCAGCCAGACCACCGTGTACTGTGCCGTGACGCCAGGACTCGAAGGAAAATCAGGACGGTACTTCAGGTAGGAGAGGAGACAGTACTTCAGGTAGGAGAGGGGGAGACAGTACTTCAGGTAGGAGAGGGGGAGACAGTACTTCAGGTAGGAGAGGGGGAGATGGTACTTCAGGTAGGAGAGGAGACAGTACTTCAGGTAGGAGAGGAGGAGACGGTACTTCAGGTAGGAGAGGAGGAGACAGTACTTCAGGTAGGAGAGGAGGAGACAGTACTTCAGGTAGGAGAGGAGGAGACAGTACTTCAGGTAGGAGAGGAGGAGACGGTACTTCAGGTAGGAGAGGAGGAGACAGTACTTCAGGTAGGAGAGGGGGAGAGTGTGTGTGTGTGTCCGTGTGTGTCTGTGTGTGTGTGTGTGTGTGTGTGTGTGTGTGTGTGTGTATGCGTGCGTGTTCGTGTGTGCGTATGTGTGTGTGTGTGTGTGTGTGTGTGTGTGTGCGTGCGTGTTCGTGTGTGTGTATGTGTGTGTGTGTGCGTATGTGCGTATGTGTGTGTGCGTGTGTGCGTATGTGTGTACTTTTCTACTGTCCCTTTAAGTATTTTCTGTGTGTGTTTGTTTTCAGTGACTGTGCAGAGAAGGAAGTCGCTCCAGAGGGGCGGGACGACGTTGTGGCGAGGAAGCTGTGGGAGGAGAGCGCCCGATTGGTCGGATTAAAGGACACATGCTGACCTCTGACCTCGGTTGGTGCAAGAAGACGTATTTGTTCGAACTGAGAACACGGTGCCTAATTGTGTCTGCAGTTAACTTTCCTTCATGTTTATCTCGTGTTCGGTCATTTTTGGCCAAATCCGGCCCCTTGCTAATTTTGATCTGGCCCCTATATACATTCACAATATATTTTGGCCCAAATACTTTTTCTCACTTTTCACGGGGTTTTTTTTGACATTTTTTACGCTTTTTCCAAGCGTTTTTGGAATTTTCTTCGTCATTTTTGTCGACCAAACTGTACGTGAGAAGACTATATAAAACATGCAATAATACAGTCAAAGATATCTGACTTATCCCATGACATGAAAGCATTAAACTCTAAGTCTGGCCCTTGATGTGATTCTCTATTTTCTAGTGTGGCCCTTCAACACGTTCTCACACCCATCTCGTAAAATATGGACGCTTGGTCAGGTGCCTTTGTTGTTCTTATTGACGCTAAAAGTCTCCTTTAGCGCTATAAGTAAACGTGCATGGTCGGGACTATTGACGTCCCTTTAGCGCTAGAAGTAGACACGCATGGTCGGGACTATTGACGTCCCTTTAGCGCTATAAGTAAACGTCTTGGTCGGGACTATCGGCGTCCCTTTAGCGCTATAAGTAGACACGCTTGGTCGGGACTATTGACGTCCCTTTAGCGCTATAAGTAAACGTCTTGGTCGGGACTATTGCCGTCCCTTTAGCGCTATAAGTAAACGTCTTGGTCGGGACTATTGGCGTCCCTTTAGCGCTATAAGTAAACGTCTTGGTTGGGACTATTGCCGTCCCTTTAGCGCTAGAAGTAAACACGCTTGGTCGGGACTATCGGCGTCCCTTTAGCGCTATAAGTAGACACGCTTGGTCGGGACTATTGACGTCCCTTTAGTGCTATAAGTAAACGCGCTTGGTCGGGACTATTGCCGTCCCGGTGCGTTACACAAACACGCTGAAAGACGCCTTTTTCGTCACATCAGACGCTGACAGCCACTGTCCAAATGTCCTTATTTTTTTACGAGTTCGGAATGAGAACGGGTTGGGTCCTTGGGAAGTTGAGGTTGACCTCAAGCTGAGCTCAGCACGTAATGGGAAGCATCTACACGGAGGTTGGGTTTAGGAAAAGAAGAACGGGGAAATTAAACGTCACACGCTGGACATGATCTCCGGTCTCCTGGGTGAAAGTCCTGTATTGTTTGACCCATCCACCACCCCAACCAAACTCCCTACGCGGAATTTCGGCTTTTCATATTACTCGCTACTGTAGTCGTGCTGTGATCACGAAATATGCTTCCCATTGAAATACATTAGTTTAAAATTCATGCTCACCACCACGAAAAAAACGACAAACGTGTCCGTGTACACGAATCAATAGATTAAAAATAACGTGACCATTTCACCAGCTGTCGTGAGACCGGGTTGACGCTGCATGTTCTTGAGTCGTTGATATTTAAGGACGTCTGTCTCCAGCTGTCTGATGAAAAGCTCCGTTTGGTTTGTTAAAAAAAGCCGAAACTAGTGACACGGTTTGATGTTTAGTATGTTTGTGTTTAACGGCATCTTTGTCTTTGTGATTTTAAATCAAATAAATTAAATCCAAGTTGACATGATAGTATTTTTCTGAATAAAAGACTTGATTTATGTTTCATATAAAACGTCTTTATCGTCGTTTTTCTGTGAAAAAAGCGACATAAACGTCTGTGTGTGTGTGTGTGTGTGTATGTGTGTGTGTGTGTGTCTGTGTGTGTGTGTGTGTGTGTCTGTGTGTGTGTCTGTGTGTGTGTGTGTCTGTGTCTGTGTCTGTCTGTGTGTGTGTGTGTGTGTCTGTGTCTGTCTGTGTGTGTGTGTGTGTGTGTGTGTGTGTGTCTGTGTCTGTCTGTGTGTGTGTGTGTGTGTGTGTGTGTGTGTGTCTGTGTGTGTCTGTGTGTGTGTGTGTGTGTGTCTGTGTCTGTCTGTGTGTGTGTGTGTGTGTGTGTGTGTGTGTGTGTGTGTGTGTGTGTGTGTAACCCTAACCCAGCAGTTCTAAGAGTGTTTATGTACGAATACTTAATGAGAACAGGCTGATCAGAGCAGCCCTATGTTGTTGTTGTTGTTGTGCCTTTAATGCAGCGTGTCAGCAGATAATCTGTAGACTAGCCTGCGTCTCCCAGTCTGACCCAGTCTGACCCAGTCTGACCCAGTCTGACCCAGTCTGACCCAGTTGGATGATCTGTGCTTAGAGGGACACTGACTTCAGATCAGCATGTAAACATCTGTCAACACACAGATCGGATTACACTGATCCAGATGTGAGCCGAGGATCACAGACTGGATCCAGACTCACTTGCAACGTAAAGCCTCATTGTTTGTGTTGTATTGTTCAGTTTTGTGTATTTTAAGGTTGTCAAAATTATCACAAACAGCCCCGAAATCACCGTCACCAAACTACACCAGACTCCATGTAAATAATCAGGACTTTTAGCGTGTATAGAGCCAGCATATCTCCACCAGACTCCATGTAAATAATCAGGACTTTTAGCGTGTATAGAGCCAGCATATCTCCACCAGACTCCATGTAAATAATCAGGACTTTTAGCGTGTATAGAGCCAGCATATCTCCACCAGACTCCATGTAAATAATCAGGACTTTTAGCGTGTATAGAGCCAGCATATCTCCACCAGACTCCATGTAAATAATCAGGACTTTTAGCGTGTATAGAGCCAGCATATCTCCACATGTAAATGGGTGAATTAACGGTTTATTTCAACCAAACCAGAGTGGTGATTGTTGGAACAGTGGAAAGATGAACCAAGACGGCTTTTGATAGTTTGATTTAGTTTCTGTCCACTTTGAATGAAGTGTGTTTTACGATGATAAAAGTCCTGATTATTTACATGGAG
>NC_050182.1:6052793-6055293 GCF_008315115.2 Sander lucioperca | reverse complement strand
TCATACAGACTTCTAGCTTCTACAACCACGTAGATATTATGGGATGGATTAGACATTATGGGATGGTTCAGACATTATGGGATGGTGAAGACATTATGGGATGGTTTACATTATGGGATGGTTTAGACATTATGGGATAGTTTAGATATTATGGGATGGTTTAGACATTATGGGATGGTCTAGACATTATGGGATGGTTTAGATATTATGGGATGGTCTAGACATTATGGGATGGTTTAGATATTATG
Organism: Sander lucioperca; assembly: GCF_008315115.2. Lineage (NCBI taxonomy): Eukaryota > Metazoa > Chordata > Actinopteri > Perciformes > Percidae > Sander > Sander lucioperca. Next base: position 6,055,045 of record NC_050182.1, on the reverse strand, counting down.
GGATGGTCTAGACATTATGGGATGGTCTAGACATTATGGGATGGTTTAGATATTATGGGATGGTCTAGACATTATGGGATGGTTTAGATATTATGGGATGGTCTAGACATTATGGGATGGTTTAGACATTATGGGATGGTTTAGACATTATGGGATGGTTTAGATATTATGGGATGGTTTAGACATTATGGGATGGTTTAGACATTATGGGATGGTTTAGTCATTATGGGATGGTTTAGACTTCTCTCTATAGATTTAGTATGGGAGCAGATTTCTGACTCGTTAACACCTTTAATTAACACCTTGGTAACGAAGTGTTTGAGCCAATGCGTTGTCATGGAGACGACGGCAGAGCACGCCACACCCCACACAGAGACACACACACACACACACACACACACACAGATACACACAGAGACACACACAGACACACACACACACACACACACACACACACACACACAGATACACACAGAGACACACACACACACACACACACACACACACACACACACAGAGACACAGTTAAAAACGTCTCGTTATCGTGTTAAATAGTAGTCTAATTGGGTACAGTTGTATGTATGAACTGTGGTGGTCCGTTACACTGTAGGATATAGTCAACATCACTGATTAAGCAGCCTAAGTCAATCCTACAAACAACTGGACTTTGGGGTCAAGTGTTGTAGGTTCTGTCCCGGATGTGAAAGCCCCCTTACTGGACTACTGAATATAATAATATTCTATTATATTTAGTGTTTTAAATTGTTACCTGCCACCAGAATTTTGTGATTTCCTTGCAATAAATATAGACATTTTTACCATAAATTGGTGCCTAAAAATGTCTTTTACCCTAAAAATTTGGGTAAAAAAGGAAAAACCCTGAAGTATAATCACAGACAGCCATAAAAACATTTAAATTGCAGAGTTAGAGAGTTAAAACGGATGAAAAGATGGAGAACCAGACGGACAATATGTACAGTGTCAACAGAGAGAAACACGGACAATCAGACAGACAGACAGACAGGCAGACAGACAGACAGACAGACAGACAGACAGGCAGACAGACAGACAGACAGACAGACAGACAGACAGACAGACAGACAGACAATGACAACATACATACAACATACTGTAGAGAATGACAGTAACAGCATACAAACGGCATAAATAAAAATTTGTTATAAACGTGTGCTCTTTAAAAGGTAGTAAGCATTGTTTGCCAGTTACTTTAAACGTTTAAAGACATGTCACATGAGGTACTGCTGATATTATTTCACCATCTGTACACTAATGTAATTAGTGAATGCACGTGTCCATGGGTGGGGCTGCATGGGCGTGGTAATGTGGGCTGCTGTGGCGACAGTGTGTGTGTGTGTGTGTGTGTGGGTGTGTGGGTATGTGTGTGTGTGTGTGTGGGGGTGTGTGTGTGTGTGTGTGTGTGTGTGGGTGTGTGTGTCTGTGTGTGTGTGTGTGTGTGTGTGTGTGTCTGTGTGTCTGTATGTGTGTGTGTCTGTGTGTGTGTGTGTGTGTGTGTGTGTGTGTGTGTCTGTGTGTGTGTGGTAGTGTGTGTGTGTGTGTGTGTGTGTGTGTGTGTGTGTGTGTGTGTGTGGGTGGGTGTGTGTGGGGGTGTGGGAGTGTGGGTATGTGTGTGTGTGTGTGTGTGTGTGTCTGTGTGTGTGTGGTAGTGTGTGTGTGTGTGTGGGTGTGTGTGTCTGTGTGTCTGTGTGTGTGTCTGTGTGTGTGTGTGTGTGTGTGTGTCTGTGTGTGTGTGTGTGTGTGTGTGTGTGTGTGTGTGTGTGTCTGTGTGTGTCTGTGTGTGTGTGTGTGTGTGTCTGTGTCTGTGTGTGTGTGTGTGTGTGTGTGTGTGTGTGTCTGTGTGTGTGTGTGTGTGTGTGTGTGTGGATGGATCTCTGTGTGTGTGTGTGTGTGTGTGTGTGTGTGTGTGTGTGTGTGTGTGTGTGGATGGATCTCTGTGTGTGTGTGTGTGTGTGTGTGTGTGTGTGTGTGTGTGGATGGATCTCTGTGTGTGTGTGTGTGTGTGTGTGTGTGTGTGTGTGTGTGTGTGTGTGTGTGTGTGTGGATGGATCTCTGTGTGTTGCAGCAGTGAAACCAGAGCTCTCTGTGTGTCTGTAACTCGACTCTGGCCGATCGACGCTGTAGAAAGTAACGGAGAAACTTTCTGTTTCCAGTCAGAACCAAAACAACAACACAACTCTGACCAACATAACTAATACTACACAGAGTACACACAA
>NC_050182.1:6042793-6045293 GCF_008315115.2 Sander lucioperca | reverse complement strand
AGGAGCTGGGCCGGGCTGATGAGCTGCTGGATCTGTCCGACTACGAGCGCTGCGAGGAGATCCGCAAGAACAAGAGTCGCAGCAAGAAGAACCACAGCAAGTTCAGACTGCAGCGCTGCAGCTCCCCGGGGAACACGGTACTGACTGTCTGTCTGACTGACTGTCTGTCTGTCTGTCTGCCTGACTGTCTGTCTGACCGTCTGTCTGCCTGACTGTCTGTCTGTCTGCCTGACTGTCTGTCTGACCGTCTGTCTGCCTGACTGTCTGTCTGACCATCTGTCTGCCTGACTGTCTGTCTGTCTGACCATCTGTCTGCCTGACTGTCTGTCTGTCTGTCTGCCTGACTGTCTGTCTGACCATCTGTCTGCCTGACTGACTGTCTGCCTGACTGCCTGACTGCCTGACTGTCTGTCTGTCTGTCTGACCGTCTGTCTGTCTGACCATCTGTCTGCCTGACTGACTGTCTGACCGTCTGTCTGTCTGACTGCCTGACTGTCTGTCTGTCTGTCTGCCTGTCTGTCTGCCTGACTGTCTGTCTGACCGTCTGTCTGCCTGACCATCTGTCTGCCTGACTGTCTGTCTGTCTGACCATCTGTCTGCCTGTCTACCTGCCTGTCTGTCTGTCTGCCTGACTCTGTCTGACTGTCTGTCTGTCTGTCTGTCTCTCTGACTGGCTGACTGTCTGTCTGTCTGAGTCTGTCTGTCTGTCTGTCTACCTGCCTGTCTCTCTCTGTCTGTCTCTCTGCCTGTCTCTCTGTCTGTCTGCCTGTCTACCTGCCTGTCTACCTGCCTGTCTGTCTGTCTGCCTGTCTGTCTGTCTAACTGTCTGTCTGCCTGTCTGTCTGCCTGTCTGTCTGTCTAACTGTCTGTCTGTCTGTCTGTGGTTTCTACTACAACATGTTTACATGTTTGTGACCAGTAACTTGACCCCTTAATACGCACTACCAAGAAAGTGAATAAAAAGTGAGACAGGATCTGGTCTGGTCTGGTCTGGTCTGGTCTGGCCTGGTCTGGTCTGGTCTGGTCTGGCCTGGTCTGGGTGATGACTCAGTCTTGACCCCCCAAAGTCTCGATGTGACAGGAAACACAAAAAAGCAGAACTGGAGCAGCTGACAGAAAACAGGTGGAGCTTCTGCTTTATAACACACACACACACACACACACACACACACACACACACACACACACACACACACACACACACACACATGTTTGTTTCACTATCTTTGTGGGGACCCGTCATTGACATAATGCATTCCCTAGCCCCTTACCCTAACCTTAACCATCACCACTAAATGCCTAACCTTAACCCTTACCCTCACCCTAACCATAACCTAATTCTAACCCTAATCCTAAAACCAAGTCTTAACCCTCAAACAGACCTTTAAACTTGTGGGGTCCAGCATTTTGGCTCCACAAAGCTGTCGGGACCCCACAAGTATACTGGACTCCCGGTTTTTGGACCCCACGAATATAGTTAAACAAGTACACACACACACACACAGACAGACAGACAGACACACACACACACACACACACACACAGACACACACACACACGATATCTGCAGGCCATCCCTTAAACTCCCAGAATGCCCTGGGGAGGGATCAGGTGTCCTGCAGACAGGTGGCAGCTTCTGTTACACACACACACACACACACACACACATACACACACACACACACACACACACACACACACACACACACACGGCCATCTGGTGATGTGTCTCCCACTGAGGCTTCAGGAAACTCTCTCTGCTTTCTGATTGGTCAACCAGTATTTTAATGTGTCAGCATTTCCGTCCAATCACCGTCAGCTGATACCGAACAACGCTTGCTACTTTCTAAGTGATAAATACAGTCTTTTAAATATATATATAAATATATATATATATAATAATTAGGCTGTCAGCGTTAACGCGTTAATAACGATGCGATTAAGGGCCGACGCGATGCGATTATTTTTTTTTTTATCGCATTAATCTCATGCCGGCATTTATTAATTTCTGTTCCACCTCACTGGGCTTGGCGTGGTCCTAACAGGCCACTATTTTGACCCTTTGCAGCACCGTTACTTATCATCACGCTGCCACTTCCTCCTAATAGGTGAATTATACTAGACGCATCCAAGGTGGCGCGCGCCATCATGACGTCAAAATTATGTCATATCCTGCCGGCGCGTCTGATTTATGGCGCGCGCCCAGCTGTCGTGCACAGTCCTTTTTTTTCAGGCGGCGCGCGACAAAGCAGAAACGGGAGGCGGCCGACAGCGTGATGCCAGGACTCTCAGAGTGACTGCAGGTCTCTCTGGTAACCTGACTGGTTAAGATGAGATCTTTACGGTGAATGAAAGGCTGGATCCACCAAGTAGATCATCCAATCAGATCACAGCATTGACGGCAATGCTGCAGCCAGTTCTGCCGTTGTTTACCTTTTTCTTCTTCTTCTAGTCCGTAGAAAGAGCAACGTCTGTAGCCTTTGCTCATTAGTGCCCCCTC
>NC_050182.1:6032793-6037793 GCF_008315115.2 Sander lucioperca | reverse complement strand
ACGCTGATGATTATTCTCCTTTTATTGTGAAAGTGCTGTAAAATCATAACCGTAATGAGCACGAAACGTACATTCTGTGCAGCTAAAAATGACTTCACCTTTGTGTTGTCATCGGGTCAAATTTGACTCGTTTTTAAAGTTTTTAATATCAGAAATATGAGTTTCTTACATCCAAACTGCCCCAAAATAACATGTAGGTTGTATGGGACCCACACAACATTCTTCACAATCAGAACACACACACACACACACACACGATTACTTACACACACGATATATATATATATATAGATATATATATATATATCTATATATATACCTGAAAATGAAGCTCTCGTAAATCATGCAAATCCGCTTTTTTTTCTTTTTTTTTGGGTGTCGCAAGGCACAGGTCGGGGGTATTGGTAAACATACTCTGACTCATGTCTTCATATCACTCCGCAAGTGGTCCATTAATTTGTCACGATGTAACTTCATTCAAAGCAGAGCTCCACCAAAGAGCCTGCAATCGTTGCGGAAGGTTATTTGAATAAGAATTTTGGACGTGTGGGGGCGAACTATCTTCTTAGCTGAAGCCGACAACGGGACAATATTGTTGCATGTTGGCAATGCAAGCTGAAGCGATGTAGCAGATGACGTTGAGAAGTTGCAGTGAGGAATATTTTAGGAGCACCATTTTCGGCAGTGCAGAAAGGTAGTGGCCCACACTAACTTAGTGTTGAGCCGGGAAACATGGCTAAAAGAGCTCTACAGCGAACAGATGTGCTGGGCGAGCCGTCAGTCGGTCGAAGCTAACAGAAGCTAGCTGGCGTAAGCTGACAGCTGACCAACGCTACCAAGTGATCGGCGGAGACAGGGAGTACATGTATTTGAAAGAGTCCGGCAGTTGTGGTAGACGAAGTCGGGATATTGGATGGAGAGTCCACTGAAGTCCACTGCGGTCTGAAGGGCTAATCCTCGCTAGATCACTAGCTAGTCGGGAGGTTGACAGCTAACGTTAGCCAGCTGAAGCTAACAGTCGATCGATGGTGAGTAACGTACGTTACACAGGCTGGCAGCAGCACAGAGTCCAGAGTTGATAAGTGTGTGTGTGTGTGTGTAGAAAGGTGTTGAGAATGACCAACACCTAATCTTAAACTTAGTGTAGCTACTTAATTTGCTACGACCCGATCAGAGGTTACTTAAATTGAGACGTTCAGTCAAAATCAATCATGTCACCTTCAAACGGGATCTCTGTTTGCAGGGTTCAGGCTGGACCCTCCCGGTGATCATGCTGCTCTGGGGGACCGGCTGTACAGTGAGAAGCTGCTGCTGACGGCCGCAGAGCTCTGCCAGAACTCCGACTGCTGTCTGTCCGCGCGGCCGTCTGACGGCATCAGTATTAAATTGAGACAGTTTTATTAGCGGTTAAAAACGTCTCGCGTTAAATAGTAGTCTAATTCGGTACAGTTGGTTTTAACGCCTGATGCAAAGTGTAGGCCTACAGGAGTACACATGAAAACCCTGAACAAGCAGCGTCGCTCTGCTCCGTCTTTCTGCTGTGCCCCATTCACGTAGTAGTTTTACACTATGTAGGTTAAACTCTGCAATTAATCCGCGGTTCACATGTATATATGAACTGTGGTGGTCCGTTACACTCTAGGCTATATTCAACATCACTGATTAAGTAGCCTAAGTCAATCCTACAAACAACTGGATTTTAGGGTCAAGTGTTGTTGTATCCGGCCCATGTCCCGGATGTGAAAGCCTCCTTACTGGACTACTGAATATAATAATATTCCATTATATTTTGTATTTTGAATTGTTACCTGCCACCAGAATTTTGTGATTTCCTTGCAATAAATATTGACATTTTTACCATAAATTGGTGACTAAAAATGTATCAGAATGCAGGAATTGAAGTCTTTTACCCTCAGAATTTTCTGGGGGAGGACACCCAGACCCCCTCCCCCCCCAGCTTTGTGTGTTCCCGCAAAGACAAATTCTGAGCAAGGAAAAACCCTGAAGTATAATCACAGACAGCCATTAAAAACATTTAAATTGCAGAGTTAGAGTTATAACTTAATATGTACAGTGTCAACAGAGAAACACGGACAATTGAACAGACAGTGACAACATACATACCTACATACTGTAGAGAATGACAGTAACAGCATACAAACGGCATAAATAAAAATTTGTTATAAACGTGTGCTCTTTAAAAAGTAGAAAGCATTGTTTGCCAGTTACATTAAATGTTTAAAAATCCGTAAATGTCCGTGGGTGGGGCTGCATGGGCGTGGTAATGTGGGCTGGTGTGGGTGGGTGTGGGTGTGGGTGGGTGTGGGTGTGGGTGGGTGTGGGTGTGGTAGTAAGGAGAGAGAATAGGAGAAGGAAGTTTGTGTGAGGTGGACCTGGTCACCACAGACCCAAATCTTCTCAGCTGTTGCTACTGTCATATGCTGCACTGTCTCTTCATGTGGCACTATTATTATTTATATTATAACAAGGTAATGCAATGTGTGATCAAGTGATGACTGATTAACAGTAATGTAAATGCTAAATGCCCTAATTCCTACATATCATGTAAGACTCAATTTCTCCATTTCTTTGCACAAAACTCTCCAGAAAGTGCCATTTAATGGTTTATTTTAAAAAAAAAAAATGAGGGGGGGAGGGGGCTGTCGCAGCGTCATGGGTGCGCCGTATATTTTCCTGCTTTTTTGTCCTTTGCCAATCACACCTATGTATATAACAATATATATATATAAAAATATATATATATTTATATAAAAAATAATATATATATATATATATATATATATATATATTTTATTTTATAAGTTAACTGTGTATAAGTGCTGCTCTGTCCCGTGTCTGCAGGCGTCGGCGTCGTCCTCTGACGGGACGCTGACTCTGGATCTGATCCAGGAAGACGAGACCGCGTCTCTGCAGGACGGCCCCGGCCCGGACTGCCCCCGCTCCAAAACGGACGGTGCTCTCTCTGCCCGGGCCGGCGCCACTGGCGCAGAGGCTTCTGGGAAGTCTCACAGCCTTCCCCGGGACGTGGCCACGGGACAAACACAGACCCCGCAGTCCGGGAAACGCCTGACAGCGGCCGAGAAAAACCGCTGCGCCTCCATGGACGAGATCCTGACGCACTCGGAGTCCAAAACGGCGAGGAACGGCTCGCCGCCAGCAGTGGCGAGCCGTTCCCCGGCCGCGGCATCAACGCCAGCGATCAGCACGCTACAGGAACTGATCAGCGAGAAGCTGCGGAAGACGGAGCGGTTGCTGGCGGCGGTGCGAGGAGACGGTGAGGCCAGGAAGGCCAACGCTGCCGTCGCGGTGAGCGATGGAGCGAGAGCTGAAGCTGAGAGACTGCTCACAGAGGCCATGGCGGCGTGGAGCCAGGCGCAGGAAGTGCTGCAGGAAGTGACAGAGCTGAGGGCGCTTTGTCACCAGCTAGACTCCGCCTCCTCGCCGCTCAGCGCCAAACTGAACGCAGAACGCAGGATGTGAGCCGCACGCCGCTGACAGATGCTGGGAGAAAACCACTTTAACCTTTTTAAATTATTCTGGAACATTCTGGAACTTCGTACTTTTTAAATTCAGGTTCAGATTTTTCGGTGGAAAACCAGAAAACTTCTCCGGTACAGAAACTGTGTGTAGCAGACAGTCAACGGTCTTTGGCGTTTTTAGCCCCCGACCTCGCCTTCCAGGCAGCGCGGCAATGGTTACGTTCAGGGTTAGCTAGCTCACCGTGTCCACGTTGGGACAGCACTCGCTGCTATTGGCCATGTTCGGACACTTCCGACCTGACGCACTTTCCGGTCTTTTCGCAGTACTTTACGTTTCTGATCATCACAAAAAAAATGTAGCAGAATTGATCTATACCCATCTAACAATCTACGTATGAATTTTCCTATGTGTACACGGACATTTAGATGTCTAATTAGTATATGAAAGTTACTTTGATGAGGAAAAGAAGTAAGAACGCTTGGCGACTACAATCTTTTCCTCTAAAAAGTTAATATTTTTACTGGAAATTAAGGAGCTTTTACTGCATAGTTCAGAGTTGTTGAAGCATGTCATTTTATTGTGAAGGACGGAAGTACGATCCCGTAGTTCTGACAGCATTGATGGGACTTAATACCCCCAAAAAACCAGCGACGGCCAGTGTTTAGCTAGCTAGCTACAGCGCGGAGAAATAGGGGTGTCCGGTTATGGCCGAGTGTAGCGTACGGCTAATTCACCGGTGATAGCGTACTTTAGCCGGCTCTTGTAAAGTAAAAGCTAACGTAAACAGTTTAAACTACATACTAGAGGTGTAACGGTACGCAAAAATCACGGTTCGGTACGTACCTCGGTTTTAAAGTCACGGTTCGGTTCATTTTCGGTACATTAAGGGAAAGAAATGCAAACATTAAACTGCCAGTTGTTTATTACTATAAACTTTTTAACAATTTGTTTACACTTTTTAATAAAATATAATAAATAAAATATATATAAAATAAAAAAAGAATAAGAAATAAAATACTGCAGCAAAGTTCTCCACTAAATAAAATACTCTGTCTCAAACCAATATCACATAATAAAATATAATGAAGAATATAAATAAATAACTATGGATTACAGAGCAGCATTACCAATCCCAGCTTGTCAACAACCGAGTATGGTCGTAGATCAGCTGCTATAAAAACACCAATGGCTTTCGTTACTGCGTTGGCCCGATCGACCAGCAAAGGTCTGTTTAAATGCCAACGGGAGCTGCGTCTGAATTACGGTCGTTTTCTTCCTTCTAGTAGTGATGTTCACACTCGCGTGATGCCTTTTCAAGTGCGTTAGCAACGTCGGCACACTGCTTTTGTCTTACCGACTAGTCTTTGGTCTTACCGACTAGTCTTTGGTCTAGTCTTTGGTCTTATCGACTAGTCTTTGGTCTTACCGACTAGTCTTTGGTCTTACCGACTAGTCTTTGGTCTTACCGACTAGTCTTTGGTCTAGTCTTTGGTCTTATC
>NC_050182.1:6012793-6025293 GCF_008315115.2 Sander lucioperca | reverse complement strand
CCAATCAGAGCTCAGCTCCGTTCAGCCTGAAAGATGTCGGATAAATACCCTCACAAAAAACATTTAAAAACTGTTTATTCGGCATAATTTGTTGCCGTAAAACCGGGCTTTCTACGTTGACAAAAAAAGTCGTAGAAACGCCCGTTTTCTCAGCGATAATGTGCCGTAAAATACAGTTTTCTATGTCAGAAACCTCACAACAACGCTGAGAAAAGTGGCGTTTCTACGACCTTTTTCAACGTAAAAAGAGACGTTTTTATAGCAACTTATAAAAGTGAATAAAACCCCTAAAAGCCGCGTTGGTCTCTCCACATCTCCATCTGAGATTAACTTTTAAAAACTGCTTAAATGCTCTTTATCTTATCGACTTAAAGTCGTTTCTTAGGTTGAAAAAGGTCGTAGAAACGCCACTTATCTCAGCAGCGTTGAGGTTTCCGACGTAGGAATTAGTATTTTACAGAACTTTACAAAAGTGCAGAGAAAAGCCGAGTTTTGGGGGTTTTACGTTTGTGGAAACAAGTTTTTTTTGGTGTAAAATAGAAAAAGTACGGAGTAACTTTCCACCGTGAAGTCTGTGGATCGGGAGAGTTGTGAATGGAGTTCTGAGACTTGAAACAACTTGTGTGTTAGTGATTTGATTGATTGATGTGTGGTCCAATCAGAGCGGAGTTCTGCTCTGTGATCTCATCTGGTTACCAGGGAAACAGCAGCAAGAGCTGGTGAAGCTGCCGTCTGTCAAAGGTCACTGGAGGAAGAGGGGAGGAAGATGGAGGAAGAGGAGGGGACTATTCATCGTCGTCGTCGTCACCGTCGTCCTCTGCGTCTCTCTTCCTCTTCTCTCCCTGAACATCTGCACCGTCCACATCTGGAACCCAAAACCAGTTTCACGTTAAACACTCTTTCAGAATAAAGTCGGAGATTTTCAGAGTAAAGTTCGAGTCAAGTCAAAACATTTGAATATTTGAAGAATACAGATGTTTAGGGATTGGTGGTGTTCACAACATTTTTTCGAGGCAACGATTTTTACATTTATTTTTTTATAGCTCAGGTTGCTATCCCATTTTTAGACTTAGACTTTTATGTAACATAATATCTGACCTTTGTTCACAATGTTCCACACTACATTGTCAAATTTAAAACGTGCATTAACAACATAATGTAACACTAAGAAACACACACACACACACACACACACACACACACACACACACACACAGAGAGACACACACACACACACACAGAGACACACACAGAGAGAGAGACACACACACACACAGAGAGACACACACACACACACACACACACAGAGAGACACACACACACACACACACACAGAGAGACACACACAGAGAGACACGCACACACACACACACACACAGAGAGAGACACACACACACAGAGAGACACACACACACACACACACACACACAGAGAGACACACACACACACACACACAGAGACACACACAGAGAGAGAGACACACACACAGAGAGAGAGACACACACACACACACACAGAGAGACACACACACACACACAGAGACACACACAGAGAGACACACACAGAGAGACACGCACACACACACACAGAGAGACACACACACACACAGAGAGACACACACACACACACAGAGAGACACACACACACAGAGAGAGAGACACGCACACACACACACACACAGAGAGAGAGACACACACACACACACACACACACAGAGAGACACACACACAGAGAGACACACACACACAGAGAGAGACACACACACACAGACAGAGACACACACACACACACAGAGACACACACAGAGAGACACACACAGAGAGACACGCACACACACACACACAGAGAGACACACACACACACACAGAGAGACACACACACACACAGAGAGACACACACACACAGAGAGACACACACACACAGAGAGAGAGACACGCACACACACACACACACAGAGAGAGAGACACACACACACACACACACACACAGAGAGACACACACACAGAGAGACACACACACACAGAGAGAGACACACACACACAGACAGAGACACACACACACACACACATAGAGACACACACACACAAATACACACAGAGACACACACACACAGAGACACACACACTTTAAAAACCTTTTTAACTAATTTCTGCTGTTTCAGCAGCAGAAACGTAACGTCTTAACTAATTAAATTCAGATATTGGGTTGGTAGTCAGTGAGAGTCAAAGTTTTCAAAATGAAACGACTACGTTTGGTTTTTATTTGCTGCAGAAGGTTAAAAACACAAACCTCCATCTTCCTCTTCCTCCTCGTCTTCCTCCTCTTCCTCCACATAGTCTCCATCGTCTTCCTCGTCCTGAGGAGGAACAAACGGTTGTTAATGAGTGAAGAGCGCCGCCCGGTGGCCACACAGCAGAACAACATCTGTATTTCTACACGTCAGACACAAGACAACTCAAAAGGGTTAGAAGGTCTACAGCAGGGGGGGTCAAACTCCGTTTCCCAGAAGGCCACACTGGAAAATAAGAATCACATCAAGGGCCAGACATGTAGATTATTGACATGTGTTTTTTTAAGAGGAAAAGTCAAATATTTTGACTGTGTTATTGCATTTCTCATATGCTGTAGTCTTCTCACTTACATTGGGGGCCTCATAAAGCCCCAAAAAAAGTTCAGCAAAAGATTTCCTCAGCCAGTGACAACTACATTGAGAGAAGTGCCAAAAATGTTGGAAAAAGGCCCAAAAAAAAGCGTCAAAATTGTCTGAAAAAGTGGCAAAACATTGAGTAAACATCATTCCTGTTCTCTACACCCTTCATTGGCTCCCTGTGCGTTTTAGAATAGATTTTAAGATTTTATTGCTTGTTTTCAAGGCCTTAAAACGGTCTGGCCCCGGAGGATTTGTCCGAGATCTTAACCCTGCGGGAGCACAACCGGTCCTTGCGGTCCTCAAATCAGCTGGTTTTAGAAGTCCCGAGGTCTAGGTATAAACGGTGATCTGCACCGAGACTCTGGAACAAGTTACCCCCTGATATTTGGACGACTACAGATGGAGCGCTTTTTAGGTCTAAACTCAAAACTTATGTTTAGAAAGGCTTTTAATACGTAGTAGTGGTGTTTCCTTCTATTTATATGCAACCTCTGCTGACTTTATTGTTTCTATGGGTCATTCTTTTTATTGTATATGTTATATAATGTGTGTTTTAGTCTTGGTTCTGATGTTAAGCACTTTGGATACCTGTTGGTTACTGTAAAGTGCTATATAAATAAATGTTGACTGATTGAAAATGTTGATAAAGTGTAAATGTTTTTAAAACAAAGTGTAAAGCATTGAAAAAAACCCGCATACACCACCATAAGAGGCGTAAAAAATGTAAAAAATAAAATAAAAATCACCAAAAACTTTGGAAAAAGTAACAAAAACTAGGTGGGCCTAAATTTATCGTGAACCTAAATTGAAACGCAGGCCGGATCAAAACCTGCGAGGGGCCGGATTTGGCCCTCGGGCCTCGAGTTTGACACGTGTGGTCTAGAGCGGCGTTTCTTAAATTCTTAAATGGGGGTATGTGTCCCCCTAGTGGTACTCTGGAGGACTGCAGGGGGTCCGTGTCCCCTTAGGGGTACTCTGGAGGACTGCAGGGGGTCCGTGTCCCCCTAGGGGTACTCTGGAGGACTGCAGGGGGTCCGTGTCCCCCTAGGGGTACTCTGGAGGACTGCGGGGGGTACGTGTCCCCCTAGGGGTACTCTGGAGGACTGCGGGGGGTACGTGTCCCCCTAGGGGTACTCTGGAGGACTGCAGGGGGTCCGTGAGATATTTAACTAAATGTTTAATAGTAACAAGGCTGTTGTCCAGAACATTGTTCCTCTTTATGTAGACTTTTTTCCCTACCAAAAATGTGACATTTGTGTCTCCTTCTTTGGACCTAATCTATCCTTCCTTCTACTGTCCTTTTTACAAGTTTCTCGCTTTTTTACATCTACAAGTTACATCTAGGGATGTCCAGATCCGATCACGTGATCAGAAATCGGTGGTTTCAGACTCAGTAATCAGACATTACCTCCCGATCAGGACTGGGATATATATGTATATATATATATTCTCATTATTTTTTAACACATCTATAGTTATGCGGTGGCCCAGAGTTAGACCCTTTTGACTCCACACAGAAACAGCAACGCGTGCGGCATGACATCACTTTGTTGCAGAGACGCTATTGGTTAAATGCCGGCAAAGTAGAACACGGAAGCAGCTTGAAGCAGAAAGCGCGAGTATGTCTGCAGTCTGGAGGGATTATAAAGGTGATGATAACAACGTTGCCGTAGCAAACTGTGAGATATGTAACAGAAGGACTCTGTCTGTTAACAGAGTTGTTGGATGTTAAAATAAGGTGAATTAAATAAAAAATAAGGAACATCCTGAATCTGTTTTTTCGCTCTTCTTTATTCTTTATTTATATATTATAGAAGTATCGGATCGGGACTCGGTATCGGTAGATACTCAAAATCAAATGACTCGGACTCGAGGGCAAACACCTGATCGGGACATCCCTAGTTACGTCACTGTTTTTGAAGTTTTTGGGACTATTTCGACCTATTCTTGCCTTCCTTCCGTCCTTCTTTCTACCATCTTTTTTTTGTCTTTTTTCCAGTTTTGTCTGCTTTTTCTCATCAGCATTTAAAATGTTTTTCAGTCACAAGGCTGTTTAGTAAATCTATCGCTGACAGCGCTGTACTATTCCTCTTTTATAGAGACTTTTTTTTTCTACCGAAAATGATTAGCGCTGGTCAGAGGGTACTTGGCTTAAAGAAACTATTCAAAAGGGGTACATTATTGAAAACAGATTCAGAACCCCTGCTCTGGAGAACAAATATCCTACTAGCACAAAGTACTTCTTTACTGGACCCTCTACACATTTCTTAAAAAAATAAAGTCAATGGAACCAAAAAAAAAAACATTCAAACAGCTTCATGAGAAAAAGATTTTAAAAAAACATCACGTGTTGATGTCTTTTAAGTCGGAAAAAAGACATATTAAAGAAAATGTAGATAAAAAAAAAAAAAAGGGGGGCGTGGCATCATCTCAGGTCCTGATTGGCCGACAGGTCTCCTGTCAGACTCACCTGGATTCCCTCCTTCATCAGGTACGACAGGCCGACCTCTTCTCCCTCCGAGCTGTCAGCGTCTTCATCGTCATCATCGTCGTCGTCATCATCGCCTCGAAGTGGACCGGCTTCATCCTCGTCGTCGTCGTCGTCGTCGTCATCATCATCATCATCCTCGTCGTCTGCAACAGAAGGCCAGTTTGGGTTTTACACATGTTTAGGGATCCAGGATTGGGCTTCTGATTGGGCTGAATATTGGGCTTTTTGACGGAGGGTGGGTTTCTGCTGAACTAACGATTATATTTTAATAGTCGATTAATCTGTTGATTATTTTCTCGATTATTCGATTAGTAGTTTGGTCAATAAAATGTCAGAAAGTGGTGAAAAATGTGGATCAGTTTCCCAAAAAGCCCAAAATAACGTCCTCAAATGTCTTGCTTTGTCCACAACTCAAATATATTCAGTTAACTGTCACAGAGGAGAGAAGAAACTAGAAATTATTCACATTTAAGAAGCTGGAATCAAAGAATTTTTACTTTTTACTTTACTCAAACCGACTAATCGATTATCAAAAGAGTTGGTGATTAATTTAAGAGTTGACAACTAATTGATTAATCGATTCATCTTTGCAGCTCTACTCTACCAGCTGATACCGATTTTAGCCGATTCTGATTTCATGTTTTCTAACCACTTTACAGCATACACACATTTATTTTCTATCTTTTCTTTAATAGAACATGTGTTGAACAGATAATGGATCACTATAAAATAGAACTATATAAATTACTCCTGGTGTGGGACATTCACACACATCTAAAGAGCAATGTTAGAACCATTTCCTTCTTTTCACATCAATATCAACTAAAGAAATGTGATTTAGGTTTTTGGTGTCGTCCCTCCACGCCCTACTTTCTCCTTGCAGGTGTTGCATATTGTAAACTTGTTATCTTCTGCTCACACGCTGAAGAATTCCCAAACAGCTGACATGTTGCAGGTTAATTCACCAGGTTCCTACATGTGGAGAATAGCGCCGACACACGGAGGAGAAGTTGAGAGAAAGGAGAAAGAGAGCGTGCTGTGGTGTCCGTGCTGTGGCGTCCGTGTGTGCGTGCGTCCTTGAGAACTGTAACTGGTATAACTTATGTTGTCAGTTAATTGGAGCGTTGACCAGCATGAAATCGACATATGTCGTGCGAGGGTGCGTCTCACCGTTTTCGGCCTCCGAGTCGGGAATCTCGTTGTCCTCCTGGTCGTATCCGTCCAGAAAGGTGATCTGAGGCAGCAGCTTGAAGACGCTCTCTCTGTAGTCGGCCAGCGTGGACACCTCACAGCTGTACAGGTCCAGACTCTTCAGGTTCTTCAGGCTCGGCTAGCAACGGACACACAACCAGTCAGCGTTTTACAGTAGGTGATGTTGATCTAAGTCAGGTCAGCTAGCTCTCTGTTTTCTGTGTGTGCTGAAAACAGATGGCGTTAGAAGACCCAGAAAGGACTCACCAGCGTCTCGATGCTGCTCAGCTCTTTGATCTTGTTCCCGCTCAGGTTCAGGTGGGTCAGGTTGGGACATTTCTCCGCCAGAGAGTCCAGACCACCTGAGATTGTGTTATCACTCACCTCCAACTGAAACACACACAGAGAGAGAGAGAGAGAGAGAGAGAGAGAGAGAGAGAGAGAGAGAGAGAGAGAGAGAGAGAGAGAGAGAGAGAGAGAGAGAGAGAGAGAGACACACACACACACACACACACACACACACACACACACAATGAGGCTGCGTGAGAAAGATGAACTGGAGTCTCTACACCAACCTTCATCCTGACCTCCGTAGATTTAAGGATACTCTCTGTCTCCATGTGTCAGTGTCTGAGACAGACTCAGATTAGGATAAAATAATAATAAAGGTTGGGTTCTGGTTGGTTGTTAGTTGAGGTCATGGGTCGGTAGGGAATTTATTTTATTTTTTATTTTTTCCCCAGTGGCAGCAAGGGGTAGGTAGGATTTTATTTTTCCTTTACAGTAGTGATGGATACTCTATTTTTTCATAGCATAGCCTACCTGTTACTGCATGTACAGCTGTCACTTAGTAAACTGAAAACATGGTGAGGCGTCATTCACGTGCATATTAGGTAGCCACATCTGTTTAGGTCTCATACATCCACAGGTTTACCGCTCCAGCAGAGAGGATGGCTCGTTAAGACAGCAGCTGACTAGACATGCACCGATTCCAACTTTCTAGGCAGATTCCCATTTCTGATTTTCTTTGAGTTAGACCAGCTGATACCGATTTTAGCTGATTCTGATTTCATTTTTTCTAACCACTTTACAGCTCACACACATTTATTTTCTATCTTTTCTTTAATAGAACATGTGTTGAACAGATAATGGATCACTATAAAATAGAACTATATAAATTACTCCTGGTGGGGGACATTCACACACATCTAAAGAGCAATGTTAGAACCATTTCCTTCTTTTCACATCAATATCAACTAAAGAAATGTGATTTAGGTTTTTGGTGTCGTCCCTCCACGCCCTACTTTCTCCTTGCAGGTGTTGCATATTGTAAACTTGTTATCTTCTGCTCACACGCTGAAGAATTCCCAAACAGCTGACATGTTGCAGGTTAATTCACCAGGTTCCTACATGTGGAGAATAGCGCCGACACACGGAGGAGAAGTTGAGAGAAAGAGAGCGTGCTGTGGCGTCCGTGCTGTGGCGTCCGTGTGTGCGTGCGTCCTTGAGAACTGTAACTGGTATAACTTATGTTGTCAGTTAATTGGAGCGTTGACCAGCATGAAATCACCATAATGTCAGACTGACCTGCTGGTCGCCGGTCGTGGCCGAGCACGTGAAAACCGGCCAATTCTGGTCACCGGCCGGTCTATCGGTGCATCTCTAGTGCTGAGCTTACAAGAGTTTGTCCAAAATTCAAGATCCGTTGCACACTAAGATGAACAGTTAGACTACAAACTGACATCTTCCATTACAGCTTGTTTGTAAAAAGTCGCTATTTGCAGAGTAGAGCCGTGTTTGCACAGCGCGGTGAGCAGACAGATGTGGGTTTCTACAGTTAAAGCCTGTAGAACAGGTGGGTGGTATTGATGAGTATTGACTTCTTAACCATGGAGGGTTGATTGGCTACTTACAGTAACTAGTGTAGCGTTAGGTCATCTGCACCAGCAGCGGTAAATAATGTTTAATCTGTATCCAATCAGTTACATGTGCTGCAGGAAGTAACGCACACACATCGGCTCTGCTGTGTGTGTGTCTGTGTCTCTGTGTGTGTGTCTGTGTGTGTGTCTCTGTGTGTGTGTGTGTGTGTGTGTGTGTGTGTCTGTCTGTGTGTGTGTGATTCTCTGTGTGTGTGTGCGTCTCTGTGTCTGCGTGTCTTTCTGTGTGTGTGTGTCTCTGTGTGTGTGTGTGTGTCTGTGTGTCTGTCTCTGTGTGTGTCTGTGTGTGTGTGTGTCTGCGTGTCTTTCTGTGTGTGTGTGTCTCTGTGTGTGTGTGTGTGTCTGTGTGTCTGTCTCTGTGTGTGTCTGTGTGTGTGTGTGTGTGTCTCTGTGTGTGTGTGTGTGTGTGTGTGTCTGTCTCTCTGTGTCTGTGTCTCTGTGTGTGTGTGTGTGTGTGTCTGTGTGTGTGTGTGTGTGTGTGTGTGTGTGTGTGTGTGTCTCTGTGTGTGTGTGTGTGTGTGTGTGTCTGTCTCTCTGTGTCTGTGTCTCTGTGTGTGTGTGTGTGTGTGTCTGTGTGTGTGTGTGTGTGTGTGTGTGTGTGTGTGTGTGTGTGTGTGTGTAGTGGTTTTGGATCTGCACCTGGTCTAATGTGGTCTCTACACGCTGTGAATCAGAAGCTGTAACTTTCCCTTAAATTTCCCGTTAACTGCCGAATCAGATGCCAACTTCAGCATCGTCTACTGTCGACCTATTCTCGCCTTCCTTCCTTCTTTCTACCATCTTTTCCCAACTTTTTGTCTCCTTTTTCCATCATCATCTAATCATTTTCCAGGTCCAAGGCTGTAGTTTAGTAAATCTATCGCTGACATCGCTGTCTTCTTCCTCTTTATAGAGACTTATTTTTCCTACCAAATATTATTTGCGCTGGTTAGGCTTAAAAACACTGTTTAAAAGTAGGGTTGGGTATGGTTTGTTTTTTAAGAAAGTAAAAAAAAAAAAAAAGAAGGGTACTAAACGACATTTAAGAACAACTTGTTTATTACTACGGCCATATGGTCAAAATTAAATGATTTAATAGTAATGTAATAACTATAACTTATAATAAACAATAACTTTTTTCACCAGTAAATTGCTGTTGAATGACAAAAACAACCACCAGATGGGAAAAGGGTATTTTACAATAACTTTGAATGCACCGCGAGGCTGTAGGTTACCAGTTTCAGTGAACGCACCGTCTGTGTTTCTCAGAAGTCGTCATCTGCTGCTGCAGAGCAGACTGTTGAAATACAGTCAGACTTTACACTGTTTAACGTTAGCTGTCAGCATTTAACCTGTTTAATCCAGCTGCTAGCTAAAGCTAGGCTAACGTTACCTGCTGTTGAGTGGAGTGGAAAGTCAGGCACCGAAATAAGGCACCCAAATTTTCCTTCTTATTCGGTCTCGTTACTACCGTTTAGGTCGGAACCGGTGCCCTAATGGCACCGCGTTTCGGTACTCAACCCTATTCAAAAGGGGGGGGGGGAACATTATTGAAAAAAAGCTTGAGAACCATTGGTTTAGACTTCAGAGAATGTGTGGACTAGCAGTGATGCATTGTGGGAACAGGAAGCGTTTGGCTGACCTTGCGTAGTTTGGGCAGCGAGGGCAGTTTGGAGAGCGACGTGAGGCCGATGTTCACCATGCTGAGGATCTCCAGGTCTGTGTACTCGTCTGTCAGACCTTCCACTTCTCCGTCACTGGAGCGACAGTTATCCACCACCAGCTCCACCACCTCAACAACAACAACAACATCAAGTCAGGGGGGTAGTTACTGCATGAAGGGGTTAGTGTTCCCCAAAGACTGCTGTCACAGAGGAGAAGAAACTAGAACATATTCATATTTACCAAGCTGACGTCACACAAGTTCACCTGATAACTTTGATAAAAATATACAGGTTGAAGATCACAGAAAACACACACACACACAGAAAACACACACACACACACACACACACAGAGAGAGAGACACACACACAGAGAGAGACACACAGAGAGAGAGACACACACACACACACACACACACACACACACAGACAGAGAGAGACACACACACACACAGAGAGAGACACACACACACACAGAGAGAGAGAGAGAGAGAGAGACAGAGAGAGAGAGAGAGAGAGAGAGAGAGAGAGAGAGAGAGACACACACACACGAAAGCAAAAATTAGTTGTGAATAGCTTGTATTTAACTAAAGGTAAATTCTCATTTATGGTTACGTTTTACCAGACTCTATTCAGAAAATTACACTTTTTAGAATGCTCTTATCTTAACCATTGACGTTACGCCCCTTATTTCTTCAGAAAAACGCGCCACACACACACCGTTGCGTACAACACTGTTAGGATCTTTACCACAGTGAATTACACCCCCAACCAAAACACAGCAGAGTGGGCGGGAAGAGCTACAGCGCCAGTCCTACAAGTTTAGCTTCTGGTTGGATGAAGGACTGCTGCTGGATGAAGTGTGAGCCGAAGTGACCAGCAGCTCCTAAACAACCGTGAAAAACATTTAAATCGTGCTGGGGCAGAAATCACTTTGGTCTACAAAGACGTAAATGTAAAACTTGCTGATATCAGAATGGAGTCTGGTTTGACGCGCCATTAGATAACAAGCCTCGTGGATAACAAACGAACGTAATTTAACTATGACGGTTAAAATGGCAGCCAGCTCAGTCGCGCGGTGAACCAGGACGGTTTAAACAAATGTAACAGAAACCAAAGAACCAAACGGGCGGGGGGGTTGGTTTATTTACACCGAGATTTAGCGCCCAGGCCCCCGACAACTCATCCCAAACCACCGGTCTGTTGTTGAGGACTGGTTGAGGCTACAGATGGGATACAGCTAACGTTACGGCGACATTCGGAAACGCTTAACGTGAAAAAGCTTAACGTGGTTTAAAGTACCTAAACAACGATCAATCATCACCAAATTTCTCTCTCATATTGCTCCTCATAACCACTGAAAACTGTCAAAATATCGAACCCAAAGTCCAATTATTATGGACGTTATGTGACATTAAGCGTCACCACAGTTAAGCAGTTACTGCCTGTGTGTGTGTGTGTGTGATGGGATACATCTAACGTTACAGCGACGACAGTTAAGCAGTTACTGTAAGTTTTAGGGACCAAAAGGACTCGTTAAGTTCCGGAAAAGATCGTACTTTGTATTAAAACACTCCCGAAGAACGAACACGCGTTTCCTGGGTTAAAGTATTACATTATTATTATTAATATTAGCCTAGATTTTGCCTAATTTCCGGCCGTTTAACGTTTCTGTTAAAGAGTTAGATCCTTTTTTTAACACATAAAAACATTCGTGGAATTGCATTCGCTAAACCCACCAGACTCCATGTAAATAATCAGTAATTTTAGCATCGTAAAATACACTACACTCAAAGTGGACAGAAACTAAAGTTAAACTATGAAAAGTCGTTTTGGGTCGTCTTTCCACTTTTCCCAACCATCACAACTCTAGTTTTAGTTGAAATAAAACACAGCTTACCGATTTACATGTGAAAATATGCTGGCTCTATTCACGCTAAAAGTATTGTTTTTTTTTTTTTTTTTTTTTTTTTTAAATGGAGTCTGGTGGGTTTTAGCGCTACCAAAAAAGATCGTGGTTTGTTTAATTAACTCTCCCGAGGAACGAAAACGCGTTTCCTGGCTTAAAGTAGTAAAATATTATTATTATTATTATTATTATTAGCCTAGATTTTGCGTAATTTCCGGCCATAGCTGTATCCCTTCTAGCCACAACCGCTCGCGCTCCTCGGGTTAGCCGTTAGCTCGTGTGCTAGCTGCTGGAGGGAGTCAAGGCTCCGGGGAGCCCCCTCCGCCCCCTCCCCCCCCCACACACACACACACACACACACACACACACGAGCGGGGGCAGAGAGAGAGGCTGCCCGCGGTGGGTTGCTCCGGGAACAGCCGGGGACATTTCTTCCATGTTTGAAGCCGCGGTGAAGAAGTTGCTTTCTGGGTCAAAATGTCGGAAGAAAATTCGACGTCCGTTCCCCGCTGAATGTTCCCAGCATCGTCATTTATCCTCCGCCGGGGTCCTTGTGTTAAATAATATAAATTCAACTGTTGTAGTAACTCACCTCCGCGGGGTTCCTGCTCCTTAGCTCCAAACTGACCCTCTTTTTCATGTCCATTTTGGAGCTGAACACAAACACTAATGGAACAAA
>NC_050182.1:6000293-6005293 GCF_008315115.2 Sander lucioperca | reverse complement strand
TCCTGCCCTCTGGGAGGCGTTATAGGGTCCCAGACTGAGTACCAACTCCTGCCCTCTGGGAGGCGCTATAGGGTCCCAGACTGAGTACCAACTCCTGCCCTCTGGGAGGCGTTATAGGGTCCCAGACTGAGTACCAACTCCTGCCCTCTGGGAGGCGTTATAGGGTCCCAGACTGAGTACCAACTCCTGCCCTCTGGGAGACGCTATAGGGTCCCAGACTGAGTACCAACTCCTGCCCTCTGGTAGGCGCTATGGTCCCAGACTGAGTACCAACTCCTGCCCTCTGGGAGGCGCTATAGGGTCCCAGACTGAGTACCAACTCCTGCCCTCTGGAAGGCGCTATAGGGTCCCAGACTGAGTACCAACTCCTGCCCTCTGGGAGGCGCTATAGGGTCCCAGACTGAGTACCAACTCCTGCCCTCCGGGAGGCGCTATAGGGTCCCAGACTGAGTACCAACTTCTGCCCTCTGGGAGGCGCTATAGGGTCCCAGACTGAGTACCAACCAAGGTTATTATAGTTTTGCATTTTTCGTTAGTTTTTATTTTTATTTCGTTTTGACTTTTTGTTTTCAAATTCAGTTTAGTTTTAATTAGTTTTTATAGCAGGTTTGCTAGTTTAGTTTAGTTTTTATTTTTTGAAAATGCTTAGTTTTAGTTTAGTTTTTATTAGTTGTAGTCTTTTTTGTAATATGGGTTATTTGTCGGGGGATTCAAAAAGGTCAGAAAAAGTATTGTGTAATAAAAACAAAAACATCATACAATTTTAGAAATATGTATTCACAATGTATTCAACAATAACACCAGTAAATAAAATGTAGCCTACATATGGTCATAAATATGTCTACACAAGACGCAGTATGTGCAAAATGTACAAGTGACGTGTTCCAGGAAAAAAACCTAAATAGCCAACAGACTAAAGAAGACAGACATCAACAGGTGTTTTGAACTTTGGTTCGAGTAAAGTGGCGAACTTTTTGAAGTCAATCGAGTCACACAGTTGTGTAGACATCCCAGTATCAATCCACATATTAACTCACGATTCCTCCTGTTTTTGGTGTTCCTGCTACCAGCAGCTGTCAGGTCGCCGATGAAAGCCTTCCTGTAGTGTTCTCTGTCATGCTGCAGCTGGCCCTGTATCCATACATCCATGCCCTGTACCCATACATCCATGCCCTGTACCCATACAGCCATGCCCTGTATCCATACATCCATGCCCTGTACCCATACATCCATGCCCTGTACCCATACATCCATGCCTGTAACGTTACCGGGGTTAGCTTCTGTTTCGGGGAAAGGGGGCTTTGCGTTCTCCTTTACTTTGTTAAGCTAAGCTAGGTTAGCCTCCTAGCTTGTGTGCGCTTCTCAAATGTACTTTCCAATTCGTGTGATTTTTTTCCCTGTAATAAATTGTCCACATATTTTACCACCTTCCACTGCAAGGCGCTTTCATCTGACACAGTCATGATCAAACAGGACTGCCGCTTTCTTCCTACTTTCGGTACCGCCATGATGGCACGGAGCCACGGACATGTTGTGTTCAATTTGACGTGGAATGTCGGAATTTCTGGGTTCCCAGTCGGAAACTATACATGTCTACGGGAAATGTAATGGTCGGAGAGATATAACGTTATTTGCTCTATGAAAGATCGACAAAGACGAAAACTAAGGACATTTACTCGATAATTGTATTTTATTTTAGTTAGTTTTGCAAACAGACATTACAGTTTTAGTTTAGTTATCGTTTTTTGTAATGCCTCGTTTTTATTTTTATTCCAGTTAACGACAATGTTTTTTCCCACCTAGTTTTTGTTATTTCGTTCGTTTTCGTTAACAATTATAACCTTGGTACCAACTCCTGCCCTCTGGGAGGTGCTATAGGGTCCCAGACTGAGTACCAATTCCTGCCCTCTGGGAGGCGCTATAGGGTCCCAGACTGAGTACCAATTCCTGCCCTCTGGGAGGCGCTATAGGGTCCCAGACTGAGTACCAATTCCTGCCCTCTGGGAGGCGCTATAGGGTCCCAGACTGAGTACCAATTCCTGCCCTCTGGGAGGCGTTATAGGGCCCCAGAGGGCAGAAAGAACAAATATAAACACTGATTTGTTCCTCTGTCAATATCTCTGCTGAATCAACACAGGAGGGCAAAGAAGTGATAGTTCCCCCATATTTTTACTTGTATCTATTTTTACTTTCATCTATATATTTATGGCTATGTAAGACCACTCTTGCAGGGCAGGGCCCCCCTCATATGAATTATCTATTCATGTTTAATTGATGCCTCTATGTTTTTTAGCTCTTGTTTTTAGGTTGTTGTTGTGATTGTTGGAGCTTGTATTGCAAGACAAATGTCCATGTACACGGACAATAAAGTGCTATCTATCTATATTATAAAGCCTTGAAATAGGAGCTGACAGCACGGCGAGAAGCGTGAGGCGAGCGTGATGTCACCTGGCGCGGTGGCTGGCGGCGGTGCGCTGCACGTTGCTCAGCTGGCCCAGACAGAAGCGGTCTCCTCCCGACGGGTCCACGTAACCGTCCACGGTCACCAGGGGACAGCTGGACTGGACCTTAAACATCTCGCCCACCTGCACGTCCAGCTCAAAGTAGGACACCGAGCACCAGAACTCTGGACCTGAGACAGGAGACAGGAGACAGGAGAGAGGAGACAGGAGAGAGGAGACAGGAGAGAGGAGAGAGGAAATAGGAGAGAGGAGACAGGAGAGAGGAGACAGGAGAGAGGAGAGAGGAGACAGGAAATAGGAGAGAGGAGACAGGAGTGAGGAGACAGGAGACAGGAGAGAGGAGACAGGAGAGAGGAGAGAGGAGACAGGAAATAGGAGAGAGGAGACAGGAGACAGGAGAGAGGAGACAGGAGAGAGGAGACAGGAGAGAGGAGAGAGGAGAGAGGAGACAGGAGACAGGAGAGAGGAGACAGGAGAGAGGAGACAGGAGAGAGGAGAGAGGAGAGAGGAGACAGGAGACAGGAGAGAGGAGACAGGAGAGAGGAGACAGGAGAGAGGAGAGAGGAGACAGGAGAGAGGAGACAGGAGACAGGAGAGAGGAGACAGGAGAGAGGAGACAGGAGACAGGAGATAGGAGACAGGAGAGAGGAGAGAGGAGACAGGAGTTAGGAGAGAGACGAGAGGAGGGAGGAGACAGGAGATAGGAGACAGGAGACAGGAGACAGGAGAGAGGAGACAGGAGATAGGAGACAGGAGACAGGAGACAGGAGAGAGGAGACAGGAGAGAGGAGACAGGAGAGAGGAGACAGGAGAGAGGAGGGAGGAGACAGGAGGGAGGGAACTTTACTGTCACCATTTCTCTCTGACACACATGCACGTCTGTGTGTGTGTGTGTGTGTGTGTGTGTGTGTGTGTGTGTGTGTGTCTGTGTGCGTGTGTGTCTCTGTGTGTGTGTGTGTGTGTGTGTGTGTCTGTGTGTCTGTGTATATGTGTGTGTGTGTGTGTGTGTGTGTGTGTCTGTGTATATGTGTGTGTGTGTGTGTATATATGTGTGTGTGTGTGTGTGTGTGTGTGTGTGTGTGTCTGTGTGTGTCTGTGTATATGTGTGTGTGTATATGTGTGTGTGTCTGTGTATATGTGTGTGTGTGTGTGTATATGTGTGTGTGTGTGTGTGTGTGTTAATACCTGGGTGGTTGGAGACAGGCTGTGGATACGGAGTAGCGCTGTGATGCTGCGACCCTGCAGAAACAAACACACACTCAGTGTCACGTTATCACCGCACACAGTAAGTGTAGAAATATATTTTAAAAAGCAGAAAAAAAAATACGTAGAAAGAGTATAAAAAAACATCAGAAAAGCACGGAAAAAGGCCAAAAAACGGAAAAAAAATACGTAGAAAGAGTTTGAGAAAAGCATCAACAAAAGCATCGATAGAAGAGTAAAAGAAAAGCATGGTGTGACCTGGCTCGTATTATTATATATATATATATATATATATATATATATATATATATATATATATATATATAATTATATATATTATTCTTTATTGCAAAACCAGTCCAGTGACACTTCCCAAATACACATATACCAGACCGATGGGTTGACCCAGAGACAGTATATATATATAATGGACCAGCAGGTCCCGTGTCTCTGGACGGAGACCTTCACTGGTCTCACTCACTCCGGTGATGGCTGAGCGTTACTGAGCAGCCTCCAACTGAGCTTGAAGACGTAGATGTGACGTGAGCAACCTGTCTGAAAGTTGGAAGTCTTCTGGTAGCTGTGCCAAGAGAAATCTCAATCATTCCCAATCTAGCAGAGACGGAGAGCGTAGGTATATGTAAGGAGATAACATAGACACAGGCTAATTATTGATCACTAAAATGATAGTTAACATTAGTAATTAAACTTAAACAGCTAATGGAAGTCCAAACTGCCTGAGAGCTTCTCCTGTACTATACGGCATTTCCTCTACTATGAGACAGTAAGTCTCGTGGTTATGACCCAATCGTTAGCCTATTTTTATAAAAACGTCTGCTACGGAGCCATAACGTGAGGTACAAGGTAATGGAGCCTTTTATACATTGTCGTGTTTCTTTAGAAATAAACAACGGACAAATAGAGTCTTTAAACTCTTCAGATGTAAAGTTATTCTCTGTCAAAGTGACGTCAGAATGAATGGCAGTCAATGGGATGCTAACGGGAGCTGATGGCTTGGTAGCATCAAAATGGCGCCATAGGAGCTACGAGTTAACTCTCCTGGTGACCTCAGGTCTAATTTGACCCATTTTCAAAAAGTTTCTATATCAGAAATTTGGGTTTCTTTCAACCAAATTGTCAAAAAAAAAGCAACATGGATGGTTCCCTACAACGCTCTTCACAAGTTAAATAAATGATCAGTTCACTACTTTCATTGAATTTGGGAGTTTGATTTAATTTTATAGCATTTGCAAAAAAAAAGAAACTAAAAGAACGTTGAAAAAAGTGACAAAAAAAGTCGGAAAAATCACACAAAAATGTCAAAAGGCGCAGAAA
>NC_050182.1:5967793-5992793 GCF_008315115.2 Sander lucioperca | reverse complement strand
AATTATTGATCACTAAAATGATAGTTAACATTAGTAATTAAACTTAAACAGCTAATGGAAGTCCAAACTGCCTGAGAGCTTCTCCTGTACTATACGGTAATTCCTCTACTATGAGACAGTAAGTCTCGTGGTTATGACCCAATCGTTAGCCTATTTTTATAAAAACGTCTGCTACGGAGCCATAACGTGAGCTACAAGGTAATGGAGCCTTTTATACATTGTCGTGTTTCTTTAGGAATAAACAATGGACAAATAGAGTCTTTAAACTCTTCAGATGTAAAGTTATTCTCTGTCAAAGTGACGTCAGAATGAATGGCAGTCAATGGGATGCTAACGGGAGGTGATGGCTTGGTAGCATCAAAATGGCGCCATAGGAGCTACGCGGTCCGAGGAGAAGCTGACCCCCTTGGCTCTTCTACTTCCTCACCTTACTTCCTTCTCTGCTCCCGTCAGAACTACTACGACCACTAGAGGGCGCCACCGCTACAAATATCAACATATGTGATGTTTTTGTTGCTGTTTTCAACATTTTGGTCCTTTGTTTATGATATTTTTTTCTGTGTTTTTGTCGCTTGTTTTGAAATTTTTAACATTTTTTGTTTTTGCCGTTTTCGTCACTTTAATTAAGGTATATGACGTGAATATAGGTCGTAATAGCTGCCTGAAGAAATGACTTATGTGGGCGTTTTTCATCAGTCTGTAAATCTGTGTCTCTGGCTCCTGATTTATTTTCGTGTTTGTGATTCAACTCTGTAACGTTGCCATGGAAAATGGCGAGTCATGTTTTCAGTCATTACGCTGATCCGGACGCTTTGTTAATGTCTAGTTGACCAATCAGATCGCTCGGTCGGATATAAAAAAGTTTGAATGACTCAACGTTTTAGAGTGTAGACACTCTGTGGTGAGATCTGAGAACTAACTCCAGACATTCCCCTCTGTCTCACACACACACACACACACACACACACACACACACACACACACAGAGACACATAGGCACGCACACAGGCATGCATGCACACATACACACACACACACACACACACACACATACTGACACAGACACAGAAACACACACACACACACAGACACATATATAGTGCGTGGCACTATCTTTGTGGGGACCCGTCATTGACATAATGCATTCCCTAGCCCCTTATCCTAATCTTAACCATCACAACTAAATGCCTAACCTTAACCCTTACCCTCACCCTAACCATAACCTAATTCTAACCCTAATCCTAAAACCAAGTCTTAGCCCTCAAACAGACTTTTAACCTGGTGGGGTCCAGCATTTTGGCCCCACAAAGCTGTCAGGACCCCACAAGTATACTGGACTCCCGGTTTTTGGACCCCACGAATATAGTTAAACACGAACACAGAGACAGACAGACACACACACACACACACACACACACACACACACACACACACACACACAGACAGAGACACACACACACACACACGCACACACACACAGACACACACACACACACAGACAGAGACACACACACACACAGACAGAGACACACACACGCACACACACACAGACACACACACACACAGACAGAGACACACACACACACAGACAGAGACACACACACACACACACACACAAACACACACACACACACACACACACAGACTCTCTCTCTGTCTGGATTAAGTTAACCCGGCCCCTTTCCTGTGTTTCAGACAAAACAATCCAGCCTGCCCTTCCTCCTTCGTCTCCTTCAGTCATCTCCTCCCCCTCCTCCTCCTCCTCCTCCTCTTCCTCCCCCCCTCCTCCTCCTCCTCCTCCTCCTCCTCCTCCTTCTCCTCCTCCTCCTCCCCCCTCTCCTCCTCCTCCCCCCTCTCCTCCTCCTCCCCTCTCCTCTTCCTCCCCCACCTCCTCCTCCCCTCTCCTCTTCCTCCTCCTCCCCCCCTCCTCCTCCTCCCCTCCTCCCCTCCTCCTCCTCCTCTTCCTCCTCCTCCCCCCCTCCTCCTCCTCCTCCTCCTGTTCCCCCCTCTCATTCCCCCTGCTCTGGCATTTCCCCCTCTCATTCCCCCTGCTCTGGCATTTCCCCCTCTCATTCCCCCTGCTCTGGTGTTTCCCCCTCTTATTCCCATTCCGTGTGTGTGTGTGTGTCTGTGTGTCTGTGTGTGTGTGTGTGTGTGTGTGTGTGTGTGTGTGTGTGTGTGAGTGTGTGAGTGTGTGTGTGTGAGTATGTGTGTGTTTGTGTGTGAGTGTGTGTGTGTGTGTGTGTGTGTGTGTGTTGTGTGAGTGTGTGTGTGTGTGTGTGTGTGTGTGTGTGTGTGTGTGTGTGTGTTTGTGTGTGTGTGTGGGAGTGTGAACACCATGTTTACATCTTCTGGTCTGATAATTACTGTCTGACAGTCTGACACACCCAGTCTTCTCCTCTGTCACAGAAACACACCAAACTACTGAAGGATCAGACAGACAGGTTAGAGAGAGAGAGAGAGAGAGAGAGAGAGAGAGAGAGAGAGAGACAGACAGACAGACAGACAGACAGAAACACATCAAACTACTGTAGGATCAGACAGACAGACAGGTTAGAGAGACAAACAGACAGAGAGACAGACAGGTTAGAGAGAGAGAGAGACAGACAAATAGACAGAAACACACCAAACTACTGTAGGATCAGACAGACAGACAGACAGGTTAGAGAGAGAGAGAGACAGACAGATAGACAGACAGACAGAGAGCCATGTGATGTGTGCTACAGCACCTGTGTGTCATGTGATGTGAGTTACGGCACCTGTGTGTCATGTGACGTGAGTTACAGTACCTGCGTGTCATGTGACGTGAGTTACAGCACCTGCGTGTCGTGACGTGCGCTACAGCACCTGTGTGTCATGTGACGTGTGCTACGGTACCTGCAGGCGTCCGTCTAGCGTCCTCTGGATGGTGACACACGTGCTGGGCCGCACGCCGTTAGTGGTGACAGCGGTGATGAGTGCGTCCAGCTCGTCCTTCTTCTCCTTCAGCTTCTTCACCAGACTCTCGATGGCGCGCTTGGCGAAGCCCTCGTTGTCCTCGCCCTGCCGGTGAAACATCAGGCTGTGGACGATGCTGAGGCAGGCATCGCCGCTGTTAGGGGCGGGGCCCAGCGCCGACATCTCACCTGGAGGAGGGGGGGTCTCAGCTTAGTAACGGTAGGGTTCCACACAAGGGGGTAAGCTTCTCCTCACAACGCGTAGCTCCTATGGCGCCATTTTGATGCTACCAAGCCATCACCTCCCGTTAGCATCCCATTGACTGCCATTCATTTTGGCGTCACTTTGACAGAGAATAACTTTACATCTGAAGAGTTTAAAGACTCTATTTGTCCATTGTTTATTTCTAAAGAAACACGACAATGTATAAAAGGCTCCATTACCTTGTACCTCACGTTATGGCTCCATAGCAGACGTTTTTATAAAAATAGGCTAACGATTGGGGACAGTTTGGACTTCCATTAGCTGTTTAAGTTTAATTACTAATGTTAACTATCATTTTAGTGATCAATAATTACCCTGTGTCTATGTTATCTCCTTACATATACCTACGCTCTCCGTCTCTGCTAGATTGGGAATGATTGAGATTTCTCTTGGCACAGCTACCAGAAGACTTCCAACTTTCAGACAGGTTGCTCACGTCACATCTACGTCTTCAAGCTCAGTTGGAGGCTGCTCAGTAACGCTCAGACATCACCGGAAAAGTGACTTCACTGGTCTCCGTAGCAAACAACTGGGTCACATTATCCATGTATTTAACTGTCTATGGTTCCAGACAGCAAAACACCTCACGAATTTGCCTCGGGGGCGTGGTCGCGAAAACAACATGCCAAAACACCGGCTGCTAGGCGGCTAGCAGAGAGGGCTGAAGCTAGGTAGCATAGGCAGCTAGCAGAGAGGGTTGAAGCTAGGTAGCATAGGCAGCTAGCAGAGAGGATTGAAGCTAGGTAGCATAGGTAGCTAGCAGAGAGGATTGACGCTAGGTAGCATAGGTAGCTAGCAGAGAGGGTTGACGCTAGGTAGCATAGGTAGCTAGCAGAGAGGATTGAAGTTAGGTAGCATAGGTAGCTAGCAGAGAGGTTTGAAGCTAGGTAGCATAGGTAGCTAGCAGAGAGAGTTGAAGCTAGGTAGCATAGGTAGCTAGCAGAGAGGTTTGAAGCTAGGTAGCATAGGTACCTAGCAGAGAGAGTTATAGCTAGGTAGCATAGGCAGCTAGCAGAGAGGGTTAAAGCTAGGTAGCATAGGCAGCTAGCAGAGAGGGTTAAAGCTAGGTAGCATAGGCAGCTAGCAGAGAGGATTGAAGTTAGGTAGCATAGGTAGCTAGCAGAGAGGATTGAAGTTAGGTAGCATAGGTAGCTAGCAGAGAGGGTTGACGCTAGGTAGCATAGGTAGCTAGCAGAGAGGGTTGACGCTAGGTAGCATAGGTAGCTAGCAGAGAGGATTGAAGTTAGGTAGCATAGGTAGCTAGCAGAGAGGTTTGAAGCTAGGTAGCAGAGTTAGCTAGCAGAGAGAGTTGAAGCTAGGTAGCATAGGTAGCTAGCAGAGAGGTTTGAAGCTAGGTAGCATAGGTAGCTAGCAGAGAGAGTTGAAGCTAGGTAGCATAGGCAGCTAGCAGAGAGGGTTAAAGCTAGGTAGCATAGGCAGCTAGCAGAGAGGATTGAAGTTAGGTAGCATAGGTAGCTAGCAGAGAGGTTTGAAGTTAGGTAGCATAGGCAGCTAGCAGAGAGGGTTGAAGCTAGTTAGCATAGGTAGCTAGCAGAGAGAGTTGAAGCTAGGTAGCATAGGCAGCTAGCAGAGAGGGTTAAAGCTAGGTAGCATAGGCAGCTAGCAGAGAGGGTTGACGCTAGGTAGCATACGTAGCATACATAGCTAGCAGAGAGGATTGAAGTTAGGTAGCATAGGTAGCTAGCAGAGAGGTTTGAAGTTAGGTAGCATAGGCAGCTAGCAGAGAGAGTTGACGCTAGGTAGTATAGGTAGCTAGCTGAGAGGGTTGAAGCTAGGTAGCATAGGTAGCTAGCAGAGAGGGTTGAAGCTAGGTAGCATAGGTAGCTTTTTTGAGTGTTTAAACTAACATCTACAGTGGTCTATTTGGTGGTGTATGTGCCCTGTTTAAAGCGTAACTCTCACCAAAATGCAACCTAGGGTCTTTTTGTGAATGTACCCGAGTCAAACTTTAGTTTAAAAGCATATTTAGGACGGAATCGCCACTTTTAAGATTTACCGTATTCTCGTTTTTCGGTCAAATGGCCTTTTGAATGAGAGTGTTAGGGGCACTTTGATGCTAGCCTCAAAATAGCTATTTTTAAAACACTAAGAAGGCTCGACACAACATGAGACTTTGCTCCAAGTATCACCAGGGGCTCTACACCTTAACGAAAGCATTGACAACATTGGTTGTGTTCACAGAGTTTACTAAAAAGAAAGGTTTTCAACAACTCACCGTAGCTCTTGTTGTTTCCGGCCGCAGCCATTTCGGCAGTCACGAGTCGATATCCGAATGCGAATGAACGGACTCCACTTGAGGCTCCTTTTTCAACTACGAGGTCAATATCGTTTTTCAATAACGACAAAACAAGAAATAATCCGTGCGTTTACATGGAACTAAGCTTTAGGAGCTTTCCATCTTTACTCTCCTCCCTGTTACGTTGCATTCAGAAATCGATTGTTTTTGACTGATAAAATAGCTGCGGCCGGAAACAACAACAGCTAACGTGAGTTGTTCAAAACCTTTCTTTTTAGTAAACTCTGAACACAACCAATGTTGTCAATGCTTTCGTTAAGGTGTAGAGCTCCTGGTTATAGTATATCTTGGTCACCGGTGGAGTTAAGGTGTAGAGCTCCTGGTTATAGTATATCTTGGTCACCGGTGGAGTTAAGGTGTAGAGCTCCTGGTGATACTTGGAGTCTCATGTTGTGTCGAGCCTTCTTAGTGTTTTAAAAATAGATATTTTGAGGCTAGCATCAAAGTGCCCCTAGCACTCTCATTCAAAAGGCCATTTGACCCAAAAACGAGAATACGGTCAATCTTAAAAGTGGCGCTTCCGTCCTAAATGTGCTTTGAAATGAAAGTTTGACGCGGGTACATTCACAAAAAGACCCTAGGTTGCATTTTGGCGAGAGTTATGCTTTAAGTTCGTGTGACATATAAACAACAATCCGTGTTGATACAAGCATCTATGTTCGCCAACAAAAACACGTAATCAAACTAATCCAAAAGTAGCCTAGCTAGCTGCCTGGCTAGGCTTACAATGAAATCCAATGTCCGAACATGCTAGCGATTAGCCTGTCAGCTAGCTGAACATTTTGAGTGTTTAAACTAAAATCTACAGTAGTCTATTTAGTGGTGTATGGGCCCTGACTAAGTTTGTGTCTCATATAAATCACAATTCGTGTTGATATAAGGACCAATGTTCGTGTAGAAACATTTTAATCACATACAGCGCTAATAACCTCCGCCATCTTGGTCAGACTTTGTTTGTAAGTCCCGCCTCCAAACACAAACACACGGACCTGATTGGTTCTCGAGTTAACAAAGTTAACTTTCGTCAACTTTGTTTCGCTCCCCTCGGCGATTCACTCTCATCTCGACCAATCAGGGCGAATTTCATCTCCATTCAACCTCAATGAGAGCCTAGCCAAATTTAGCTGCGTGGAAACCTACTGTTAGTCTGAC
The DNA here is from genome assembly GCF_008315115.2 of Sander lucioperca. NCBI lineage: Eukaryota > Metazoa > Chordata > Actinopteri > Perciformes > Percidae > Sander > Sander lucioperca. The sequence continues at coordinate 5,986,123 of NC_050182.1, read as the reverse complement.
TGACCATAATCAGACAGACAGACAGGCAGACACACAGACACACAGACAGACAGACAGACAGACAGACAGACAGACAGACACAGGCAGATACACACATACACACACACACACACACACACACACACACACACACACACACACACACACACACACACAGACACACACACACACACAGACAGGCAGACAGACAGACAGACACACAGACACACAGACAGACAGACAGACAGGCAGACAGACAGACAGACACACAGACAGGCAGACAGACACACAGGCAGATACACACATACACACACACACACAGAGACACACACACACACACACACACACACACACACCCACACACAGACAGACAGGCAGACAGGCAGACAGACAGATAGATACACACACACACACACACACACACACACACACACACACACACACACAGACAGACAGACAGACAGACAGACAGACAGACAGACAGACAGACAGACAGACAGACAGACAGACACACACACACACACACACACACACACACACACACAGACAGTCAGCCACGCTGCAGCATCAACAGTTGTCAGATATAGAGCAGCCTGACTGAGGAACCCGTCAGCGGCTCCGTCGGCTCTACTCACCGGGACTCGGCTCCCTCCGCTCGGCTGTGACGGTGAGACCGGCTGTCTGTCGGTCCGTGGGTCCTCCGTCTGGTCCAGTCTGTCTGTCTGTCTGTCTGTCTGTGTGCACACTCATGAGAGTCAGCGCAGAGGGAGGGGGGAGGGGGGGCGTGTGTCACGCTAACCAGACAGCCAGACATAACAGGAAGTCAGGAGACTTCGAGTCTTTACAAAAATAAGAGCAGAAGGAATATACAGCTGGAAGAAGTATTCAGATTACTGCTGTAAAAGTACTAATACCACACTGTATAAATACTCAGTTACAGTAAAAGTCGTGCAGGGAAAATGTTCCTTAAGTAAAAGTGTGTAAGTATCATCAGGAGAATGTAGTTAAAGTATTCAAACATTGTAGAAAGGGTATATCAGTGGGTCTCAACCTTTTTTGTGCCATTATCCAGGTCCCTAACCGGCCCCCATCAAATACTATGTAGGCTAATTGCCCCGAATATTAGGCTAATGATTACGCCCTAATATTAGGCCTTTTTACTGTTGTCACTATTGTTATAAAAAATAATCAAAAAAATCATATCACTGAATGTGAACAACATATGTATTAGTTTCCCAGGTAAAAACAAAGCCATGTGAATATAGAAATTATATTTACAGGTGTTTAAAAAAGGCAACCATTTGACATTCAATTTAAATTAGGTAACAGCAGCCAATCAGAATGACTAGATATGTAACGTTCAAACTTTAATTAGGTATTACAAACACTAACAGTAGCCAATCAGAAACAGCAAGTAATTTAACATTAAAATGTATTTTTCATTCAAATCTGAATCTATAATCGAGTTGTTTTAACGGAAAACAAGCTGCACTTATTAAGGGATTAAGCAGAAGGATTTACTGCCGAATGGAAATAAGTTTACAACCTTTGAAAGTTAGTGAGAGCCCTTTGTTGATGCTGAGAAGACTATAGTTTGCGCCTGTAAATAGCAGAAAACGTTTGGAGAAACGCAACCCGACATCACGCTGCGTTTTGTGGAGGTGTGAGTCTGCCACAAGAAAGATTTAAAACGCCTAACACAAGCCCTGAACTGGCCGGGAGTTTGGGGAACAGCTGACTGTGTGCCAAACAACAAAGCACAGTCGATATCTCTCTCTCTCGTCTCTTTTCTTTCTCTCTTTCTCCGTGAAATGACGCTGCCTTCAGGTGCAGTAGGAAACGTTGCATTGGGGTCACCAACACGGTGCCCGCGGGCGCCAGGTAGCCCCCAAGGACCACATGAGGAGCCCTCAGGCCTGTTCTAAAAATGAAAATTGAATATTGATATTATCTGTTTCCCACCTTGTTAAGTCATTGTTGATAATTATTGATAATGAGAAATCATTAACGTGATCAGTGTCTTCACATAGATGAGTATCATTAATCATTAATAATCAAAAAACTGTTACTGTGAAATATAAAGTCTACTTGTGCTACATGGGGGGGGGTTAAAGAACATAACAGGACGTCGCACCAGCCTGCGGCGATTGCTTTTTTTTTTTATTTATCTGAACGCAGATTCACGCTGAAATACAGAGCTTATTTAAGATGATGCTCTGACGTCCCGTTTCCATGAAGGCAGCACGGAGCTGCGCCAAACTAAGCTGACAGAAGCGCAGAGGAGTTAGATACCGGCTCGGTCCGTGTAACGTTTATCACTTTAATTTTCTAACCACAAACGGACATTTGGAAAAACAGAAAAATGGGTTAAAATATCCAATTTTTCATTGTTTTCCGCCTTGACAAATTAAAAAATTGGATCTTTAAACTGTTTTTCCAAGGATCAGAAATTGAGAAAATTACAAAATTGCGTCTGGGCTCCAATTATTCAATACTGTAATAGTATTCTCTCCCTCTACTTTGTGGAATATGCAGGTCATTAACTGCATATGGACAAAAAAAACCTAAAAACTGACTTTGGGGGCGGGGGGGGGGGGTAGCTAGGTGGAACAAGGGAGAGAAGCTGTAACAGATGAATGTAGTGAAGTAAAAAGTACAATATATATATATATATATATATATATATATATATATATATATATGGTATAGAGGACCTTTACTTTGAAGGTTAACTTCTGTCACAAAGTTTGTTTGTGCGCGTGACTTCTGTTGAGTGAGAGACAGCCAATCACTGCTGTCCTGTGTGTGTGGTTGCCCTGGTTACCGGGCGACTGGAAGGTCAGCCATCGCGCCATCTCGTGGTGAAAAAAAGAGCTTGTTGTATTGTCGTTTTCATAAATCCACCTATAATTAAGCAAAAACTAAATATTTATAATAATTAATGAACGCATAGAAAATATGACAACATCACATGAGTATATTATATGATTTTTGACCCAGAGTGTGTATTATTAATCTGTTTTCTCTGCGATTTCATGTAAAAAAAAAAAAAACTACCAGACTCCATGTAAATAATCACTACTTTCATCATCGTGAAACACACTTCATTCAAAGTGGACAGAAACTAAATCAAACTATCAAAAGCCGTCTTGGTTCATCTTTCCACTGTTCCAACAATCACCACTCTGGTTTGGTTGAAATAATCACTTCATTCACCCATTTACATGTGGAGATATGCTGGCTCTATACACGCTAAAAGTCCTGATTATTTACATGGAGTTTGGTGGGTTTGGTGATGGTGATTTCGGGGCCGTTTCCGTGTTAAACTAAGGAGTAGATAACCTTTGAAATTGGTCCAGTATTAAGACGAAACAAGCTGTAATGTTACCCTACAGGACAAATGATCAGCATCTGTTAGTGTCCACTAAAAGTTCTGTTCAGTTCTGTCTTAACATTATTTTCTCTTGTGGATGCAACTCTCGGCAGGGATGCCGAACTTGAACGCAACACCGGAGAGGATGCTAGGTTAGCTAGCTATAACGTTAGCTTACAGCATGGCACTCGTTAGCGCTTAAACTCGGAGCTTATTAACGCTTCCCCGGTGTCTTTACTAAAGTTAATTTGGAAACCTAAAGCAAGCTGGTAACAAGACGTCACCGGAGAGGTTAAAAGGTAAACTCTGTCCCTTCCTACACCAACAACCACCACAATTAACCTAAAATATATCGCTACCGTCACAGAGACAGAGAAAGTATTTAAGCTAACGGTAGGCTAATGCTAACGGTAATGCTACTTTTAAAATCGGCGAAACGTAATGTTTCCTAGTTTATCAGCCACATTAAAAACACTTTACAGATAAACGTTAAAGACCCATGAATCCTTGTGTTCTTCTCTCAAATTCGGCTGATATCCCCAAAAAAATAAATAGTTTTTAGTAATGAAATCACAGTGTAAACTCCAACAGTAACGTTCAATAACGAGTGAAAAGGCTTTTTTCTTATCGATTAAATCTACCCACCTCAAAGTAAATTAACATAGCAACACACACACACACACACAAACACACCCCTCTCTTAGGAAATAAAGCAAGATATAGGTGAAGAAACTAATTATTCACACGTAATGTTTTAATGCTACTCTTGTACGAAGAGAGATAATGGCGGCGAAACCTTAAAGAAAAAAGAAGTGAAACGTAATATTTCATAGTTTATCGGCTAAATTAAAACACTCTACAGACCAGTGTTTAAGAGCCGAGAATCTTTGTCATCTTCTCTCAAATTCGGCTGTAATTTGAAGCACAAAGCAGCACTTTTTGTTCACTAAAAACAACTTTTTAACGGCTTTGCTGCAGCGGATTGTGAAAGGCGCGTAGGATGAAGTGAACGTTTCTACACATTTAAATTAGCTGGTTGTGTTTGGTTTGTGTGCCGAATTGTAAAGAAGTGTGTTTTCATCACAGAGGTTAGACCACGTGTGTCAATCAAGGCCCGCGGGCCAAATCCGGCCCCTCGCAGATTATGATCCGGCCGGCATATCAATTTAGGTTTACAATACATTTTGGCCCACCTAGTTTTGGTCGTTTTTTTCTGACGTTTTTTTGCCACTTTTTGACGTTTTTGTCACTTTTTCTGACGTTTTTGTCACTTTTTCTGACGTTTTTGTTGCTTATTCTGACGTTTTTTGCCACTTTTTGACATTTTTGCCACTTTTTCTAACGATTTTTTAACTTTTTCTGACGTTTTTGCCACTTTTTCTGACGTTTTTGGGCGCTTTTTTTCTATGACGGCTGAGGAACTTTTTCCTGACTGCTTTAGGACTTTATGTCGACCAAACTGTGAGTGAGAAGACTATATGACACATGCAATAATACAGTCAAAGATATTTGACTTTTTTTGATTTTAAAAAGAAGCATATCAATAAAGTAAACATGTCTGGCCCTTGATGTGATTCTTATTTTCCAGTGTGGCCCTCTGGGAAACGGAGTTTGACACTGAGCCTGAGGTGTTGGTGATTAAAGGGGCGTTTGTCGTTGTTAATTAGTCTTCTCAACCATCACAGTTCAGAGACTTGCAGCAGAAACAGGAAGCCGATGGATCCATCAGAGCCAGCCTCCTTCTATCTGAGAAGCACCTCGACAGTTTCTCTCCATGAGCGGTGAGACACATTTAAGCACATTTTGGGGAAAAAACCTTTATTAATCCCAAAATGGGTAAATTCACACTGTTGTTGGGGGGTATGAGACACTAGAAGATATAAGTAAAGGGAATAAATAGTAAAATGTATTTACTATTACAGTATTGCAGGATTGCACTCAGGGTTTCCCGCCGCACTTTGCAGTTAAGGCGGCCGCCTTAACAACACACACACGCCGCCTTAACTAAGTCTTAAAAAAAAGAAAAAAGAAAATCCGGCGTGTTCCTGTGTCCTGTTTGAGTGGCTGTAATGTTCTGTCACATCAACACAGTCTGTAGGAAACAAGGTAACGGCCAGTTGTAAAGATACCACCAATCACAACAGGAAGAGCATTTGCTGGCGGTGAGTGTAACTGTCGTTTATTCACATTTAAAGGGATGAATCACCATTTCACCGTTGTGTGCGTCGTAGTTTGTCAACATGTGCGGCCATCTGAGGCGTGCCCGGGTAGAGACGGGGTGATGGACTTACCGGAGCGTTGGCATACGGCAGGCAGAGAACATTTCTATATGTTTCTCTGTCCTGTTCTTCACATCAGTGAGGCTTTCTTCTCTTGTTTCAACCAAGTGAAAACATGAGGAAGTGAGTGAACTATCATCACCTCTCACGGTGGATTCTCACCGTCCCGGCTGCTGCTGCCGGTGTTTGAGACACAGCTGTTGTCTGTTTGTTTTAATCACTACACGCGGTTCACAACACACGGTTAGTTAGCGTAGTTACACCCAGTGAAGTGACGTGTCCTGTTATTATTTCATACTATCTGCTGCAGTGAGTGAAGCTGTGGGCTGAGCTCTGTTATCTCAGCTGTGTGTTTTGGAGAGCGTGACGGAGGATAACTGTTATAGCACATTTTTTTTAAATAGTTTAATGAGCTTAACATTGCACATTGCAACTGTTATTTTTTTGGCAACCCCACCACCCTAACTAACACATTTTCTGCGGGAAACCCTGACATTGTTATTGCTGTATATGTGTGTGTGTCTGTGTGTGTGTGTGTGTGTGTGTGTGTGTGTCTGTGTCTGTGTGTGTGTGTGTGTGTATCTGTGTGTGTGTGTGTGTGTGTGTGTGTGTGTGTCTCTGTGTGTGTGTGTGTGTGTGTGTGTGTGTCTATGTGTCTCTCTCTCTGTGTGTGTGTGTGTGTGTGTGTGTGTGTGTGTGTCTCTCTGTGTGTGTGTGTGTGTGTGTGTGTGTGTGTGTGTGTGTGTCTCTCTCTCTCTGTGTGTGTGTGTGTGTGTGTGTCTCTCTCTCTCTGTGTGTGTGTGTGTGTGTGTCTCTGTGTGTGTGTGTGTGTGTGTGTGTGTGTGTGTGTGTGTGTGTGTGTGTGTGTGTGTGTGTGTGTGTGTGTGTGTGTCTCTCTCTCTCTCTGTGTGTGTGTGTGTGTGTGTGTGTCTCTGTGTGTGTGTCTCTGTGTGTGTGTGTGTGTGTGTCTGTGTGTGTATCTGTGTGTGTGTGTGTGTGTGTGTGTGTGTGTGTGTGTGTCGTCCCTGTTGTAATCAGCCATTTAAGATTTGATTGTTTGATTTTTAGTTTTCCTGTAAAGTATCTTGGATCTGTGAGAACTAAGTTTTCTTTGCCACCCATACATACATACAGTTGATTTCTTTCTGGTGGTCAGAAAGAACAGAGTCACACACACACACACACACACACACACACACACACACACACACACACACACACACACACACACCAAGGCAGAAATATGAACATCAGTACTTGTGTATCTACGGAGAAAGCCGTGCCTCTGCGTCTGATTCACAACATCTCATTATGATATCATTCAGTTCATGTGTGTGTCTGCAGCTTCTCTCAGGTGCTGGTGGACCAGCTGAACCGCTCCAAGACGATGACCTTTGACCCCGTCCTGCTGCAGCAGAGGGGGGGGAGTAACCCAAAACGGGCTGTCATGTGGCCGAAGAAGCTGCCGCGCAACCTGCAGGTGAGTTTCAAAACTCAGCGCCTCTAGTGGTGGTAGGAAATACGTCCTCATTAGAGTGGTGATCGGTAGGCCTGCACGATTAATCGTTATAAAATAGCGATCTCGATTCACCCTCTTCACAATTTAATTTTTAAAGAATTTTTTTTTTGTGACTTTGATTCTCATTTAATTTTACGAGCCGACTTCATCACTAACTCTACTACTTCCTTCTGTGAGTTTTAAACATAGACGTAGAAGGTTTTAAAGCTCTCCCTTCTCTTCAGTGATCCTCTGTGTTTACAGGCTCGTGGTGATGATCAGTGAGCTCTAGGAGCCAAAAGTAATCTATGTTTGGTGCTGCTGATTAGTTTAGTTTTGTCATGGTTCATGTGTGCAGTAAACATTACACTTTGTGAGAAAAAACTCGTGGCAGAAAATCGTGATATAAATTCTAAGCTAAAAAATCATGATTCATATTTTTCCCAGAATCGTGCAGGCCTAGTGATCGGGCCGCATTTTTCTGTCCGAGCCCGACGGAGCAGATACTAAACCCAGCCTGACAGAGCAGATACTAAACCCAGCCCGACGGAGCAGATACTAAACCCAGCCTGACAGAGCAGATACTAAACCCAGCCCGACGGAGCAGATACTAAACCCAGCCCGACGGAGCAGATACTAAACCCAGCCTGACGGAGCAGATACTAAACCCAGCTGACGGAGCAGATACTAAACCCAGCTGACGGAGCAGATACTAAACCCAGCTGACGGAGCAGATACTAAACCCAGCCTGAGCCCGGCAGCCATTAAAGCCCATGTTGCAGGGTTTATTTTCTAATGAATTTGTGCAATTTGCTTGTTGGTAATAAACATTTAAACTGTTACCCAACAACATCAAATACAATGGATATCACAAAACGGAATAAAATACGAAAAAGTAGTACTATTTTACAGCGGTTTGCAATGATTCTCTTTTCCCCCACAATGCATTGCATTACGTCACGTTGGGGAGACGACAGACGAAAGCCCCGTCTCTGTTCCCTGTCTATGGTCTCGGTCTGGGCCACTGGTCTCGGTTCACTGTCTATGGTCTCGGTCTGGGCCACTGGTCTCTGTTCACTGTCTATGGTCTCGGTCTGGGCCACTGGTCTCGGTTCACTGTCTATGGTCTCGGTCTGGGCCACTGGTCTCTGTTCACTGTCTATGGTCTCGGTCTGGGCCACTGGTCTCGGTTCACTGTCTATGGTCTCGGTCTGGGCCACTGGTCTCTGTTCACTGTCTATGGTCTCGGTCTGGGCCACTGGTCTCGGTTCACTGTCTATGGTCTCGGTCTGGGCCACTGGTCTCTGGTCACTGTCTATGGTCCTGGTCTGTGCCACTGGTCTCTGTTCACTGTCTATGGTCTCGGTCTGTGCCACTGGTGTTGCAAAATATGGCTTTTGGTCTCGACCGAGTCCATGTGTCTTTATTATGTGTATAATAATATTGGAGGGAAAGTGAAACACAGCTTGGACGGGGATGTTCGGCTTTTCACAAGTTTTCACAACCACGGCAGACAGTATTGTCGCCCACAATCAACCTCTGCTGCTAAAAGCAGTCAATCTGCAGTGATGTTTGAAATAGAGACGCTTGTGGATGTGTTAGCTGTCGTGGTTAGCTCGCCGGAACTACTGCCGAAGCTGCTGGCTGGCTACGCAACGTTAGCTAATTCCGCTAGCACAGGCTAACTATAGCCAGTTAACTTTGTGTGTAACGTAGCTAACAAAAACCCACCCATCTCGTAGGAGCGAAGCTTAACATTTCTTTCAATACAATTATGGTACAAAAGGAGCACCAACGCCACATGTCTTATGTTGACAACGTGGACGCAGATATAGGAAACAACGAAGGCAGTCGTAATATTTACCTAGCCGTCTAGGCTAACGCTGTTGCGCTAACGTTAGCAAAACTTGTGAAAAGCCGAACAGCATCCCCGTCCAAGTAATAAATAAACACTAGGCAAATATGTTGTTACTGGAGCTAGTAGGGTCCATCAAAACATGAGATATCTAATCAAAATGTGTTTACAACGTCGGGGGATTTCACAGGTGGGACTGACTGGCAAGTTAGCCCATAGCTAGCATGATGCCTTCTATTTCTAGATCTAGCTAGATTACCAGTACTTATCTGAACTAACGACGTGATCACTGTCACTAGATATACAGAAAACATTGACTTTCACTCGGTGCTATTCACTGACAGTAAAAACCCCTCTTCCGTGGGGTTAGGGTTAGGTGGTGGTTAACCTGCAACATGGGCTTTAAGCAAACTCACAAAGTGGCGTATGTATAACACGCCAATTCGTATGCTGTTTTTGCATGTTATCAAGATGCATAATCGTTTTTTAGCGTGTTTATCAACGCCGTTTGGCCTCCATTGACCTACATTACATGTGAATTATCACCGTAGTGAGTAGTATGAAAGGACAGAGGTTGGTTGGGGCAGATGGGTAAAACACAGGACTTTCACTCAGGAGAGCTGGGATCGTGTCCCGCGTGTGGTGTTTTATCAACGTTTTTTATTTATTTATTTTTTACACACGTGTGACATTGTTCTCGCGATAGCACGCCACGTGGCGTGTATGTTTACGTCCGCTGTATACAGCGTAGACATACACGTGGATAGCTGAAAATGCGTACAGATAACACGCCACTTGGCTTTAGGAAAGTGGAGTGTATGTTTACGCAAAATCATGGTGCCATGTTGCATTAATTATTTCTGTCCGAGCCCGACACAGTTAAAATCTCATATTTTTCTCATACTAATGACACATGCATGTTTGTTTGTGTGAAAGTTTTTGTTAATCAGCTGGAGGAAGCCATTCAGAAATGTCAACAGATGAGGTCATCAGCTCACACGGAGCAACAAGCTCACGTTAATCAGCTGTTTAAACCAGGGAGACTCTTCTCTCCAGGGCTGACCTTATAACATGAATAACGTTGAGGTTAAAATCCCTTTTCTGGTGAGCAGATGAATGAACTTGGCTTTCAGTCTGACAACACACACACACACACACACACACACACACACACACACACACACACACAAAACTTCAACTTATTCCACCAACTCTGCTCCGGTCGCATCTACACGTCTGCTTCCTCTTTCTCTATCTCTCTTCTGCCCACTTTATACACACACACACACACACACACACACACACACACACACACACACACACACACACACACTCTCTGATACACACACACACACACACACACTTATACACACACGCATATACACATGCGTGCGCACACACAGACACACATATACAGACACATACATATAAACACACACACACACACATATATACAGACGCACACACACACACACACACATATACACACACACACACACGCACTGAGCTCTCTCAAAGGAGCCTCAGCACCATTTTACAACAAATGCCTTATTGCGCTGATGTGACCGAGCCCAACCCGAACCTGAGCATCATTTCTAAACATCTGTCCGAACCCGACCCGGCCCGTCGGATACCGTCGGATACCGTCGGGTACCGCCGGGCTCGGGTCGGGTATCACCACTCTAGTCCTCATATCTAAACCAGAGAAGTTAACGGTGGGGGTTTTAAACATGTGGTTAATGTTGTGAAACGGCCTGTAAACCTGCCTGGTTTTCCCTCCTGAATGACCCAGACCCACGGCCCGTTTGCGGGGCTGAAGCAGCGCCTGAGGAGGAGGAGGAGGAGCGTCTGGACTCGACTCGGCGGGCCACTGCTGACTCGGCGCCTCTCGACCGGCAGACTCCGAGGCTTCTGGAGCTTCACCAACAAGTACAGGTGGAGAAGGAGATTCACCTCCACCTACAGGGGTGAGTACCAGGTGGAGGTTTGTCTCTGAAAACTGGCTGAAAACTAGCTGAAAACTGGCCTGTGTGCTTCCTGTGTACTTACCTGTCTAGTTACCTGTCTAGTTACCTGTGTAGTTACCTGCCTAGTTACCTGCCTAGTTACCTGCGTAGTTACCTGTCTAGTTACCTGCCTAGTTACCTGCCTAGTTACCTGCCTAGTTACCTGCCTAGTTACCTGTCTAGTTACCTGCGTAGTTACTTGCCTAGTTACCTGCCTAGTTACCTGTGTAGTTACCTGTCTAGTTACCTGTCTAGTTACCTGCCTAGTTACCTGTCTAGTTACCTGCGTAGTTACCTGTCTAGTTACCTGTGTAGTTACCTGTCTAGTTACCTGTCTAGTTACCTGCCTAGTTACCTGTCTAGTTACCTGCGTAGTTACCTGTCTAGTTACCTGTGTACTTACCTGCCTAGTTACCTGTCTAGTTACCTGTCTAGTTACCTGTCTAGTTACCTGCGTAGTTACCTGTCTAGTTACCTGTCTAGTTACCTGTGTACTTACCTGCCTAGTTACCTGTCTAGTTACCTGCGTAGTTACCTGTCTAGTTACCTGTCTAGTTTCCTGCGTAGTTACCTGCGTAGTTACCTGCGTAGTTACCTGTCTAGTTACCTGTCTAGTTACCTGCGTAGTTACCTGTCTAGTTACCTGTCTAGTTACCTGCGTAGTTACCTGTCTAGTTACCTGTCTAGTTACCTGCGTAGTTACCTGTCTAGTTACCTGTGTGTCTGCTTCCTGTGCAGGACGACGTAACCTTCACAGTCGACTCGGTCAGCGTCCCCTCCTGAGGAAGAGAAACATCCAGAAACTGACTGCAGGTCAGTTTATCAACAGTTTCAGATTACATTTTCACATTTAAACTTCTTATAAAGCTCTGTGAAATGGTAACTTCAGGGTTTCTTTTTCCACCTGGACTCTCTGTCTCCATGTTTCTGTGTCTGAGTCTGATTAGAACAATAATCTCTGAGACTGGTCCAGTATTAATCAGTCAGCGTCCACTAAAAGTTCTGTTGTTGCCGCTGACAGACTCAGATTATTATTATAAGTGTCTGACAACATTATGAAAGGATCCCTACAGAGATAGACCTTTTAGTTAAAGAGTAAGATCCTTTTAGTTTAACATGAAACAGCCCCGAAATCACCATCACCAAACTCCACCAGACTCCATGTAAATAATCAGGACTTTTATCATCGTAAAACACACTTCATTCAAAGTGGACAGAAACTAAATAAAACTATCAAAAGCCGTCTTGGTTCATCTTTCCACTGTTCCAACAATCACCACTCTGGTTTGGTTGAAATAAACCCTTAATTCACCCATTTACATGTGGAGATATGCTGGCTCTATACACGCTAAAAGTCCTGATTATTTACATGGAGTCTGGTGGAAATGTGCTGGCTCAATACACGCTAAAAGTCCTGATTATTTACATGGAGTCTGGTGGAAATGTGCTGGCTCTATACACGCTAAAAGTCCTGATTATTTACATGGAGTCTGGTGGGACCGTTTTCAGAGATTGTTGTTCCCACTAGTCACTTAGACACAAAAACATGGGAAAATAGGTGACAAAATCCTTTAAAAGTTTGAGCCGGGGCGGCCTCTAGCTCACCCAGTAAGAGCGTTCGCCCCACGTTGGCTGAGTCCTGCAGCGGCGCAGGGTTCAAATCCAACCTGCTGCCCTTTGCTGCGTGTCCTCCCCCATCTCTCTCCCCCTTTCATGTCTATCCACTTACAAATAAAGGGAAAAAGCCCCAAAAAAATAATCTTAAAAAAAAAAAAGTTTGAGCCACAGTGATCAGCTGTTGGATGATGTTTCTTCTGCAGGAAGTACAAACCTTCAGAGGGGCGGAGCCACGGCCTCCAGGGGGCGGGGGCGGGGCCAGAGCAAATGCCACGTACCAACCAGGAAGCAGCTGGACGCACAGCTGGACGAGTACATGTCAATGTCCAAGAGCCGTTTGGACAAACAGCTGGACGACTACATGTCGATGTCCAAGAGCCGTCTGGACGCTCAGCTGGACGAGTACATGTCGATGGCCGGGCAGACGCCCTGGGACTGCTAACAACGTTAACGTTTGGTTTGATACGTGGACGGTTGACTTTAGTTTGGTCTCTCTCGGTGAGTTACGAGCCCTTTCAGAGGCCGTTGCAGTTGAGTTTAGCCGAGAAAAAGTGAGCGTCATACAGCCACGATAGTTAAGTTTAGACGCCAAAAGGACTAGTTAAAGGGTCACTTTGGTTCCTTATAACCCCAAACCCTGTGTTCCCATGTTTCTGGGTCTAAGTGACTGATGGGAGTAACAATCTGTTCAGTATTAATCAGTCAGCGTCCACTAAAAGTTCTGTTGTTGCTGCTGACAGACTCAGATTATTATTCTAAGTGTCTGACAACATTATGGGATGGATCCCTATAGAGATAGACCTTTTAGTTAAAGAGTAAGATCCTTTTAGTTTAACATGAAACAGCCCCGAACTCACTATCACCAAACACACCAGACTCCATGTAAATAATCAGGACTTTTAGCGTGTATAGAGCCATCATATTTCTACCAGACTCCATGTAAATAATCAGGACTTTTATCATCGTAAAACACACTTCATTCAAAGTGGACAGAAACTAAATCAAACTATCAAAAGCCGTCTTGGTTCATCTTTCCACTGTTCCAACAATCACCACTCTGGTTTGGTTGAAATAAACCCTTAATTCACCCATTTACATGTGGAAATACACTGGCTCTATACACGCTAAAAGTACTGATTATTTACATGGAGTCTGGTGGAAATATGCTGGCTCTATACACGCTAAAAGTCCTGATTATTTACATGGAGTCTGGTGGAAATATACTGGCTCTATACACGCTAAAAGTACTGATTATTTACATGGAGTCTGGTGGAAATATGCTGGCTCTATACACGCTAAAAGTACTGATTATTTACATGGAGTCTGGTGGAAATATGCTGGCTCTATACACGCTAAAAGTCCTGATTATTTACATGGAGTCTGGTGGGTTTGGTGATGGTGATTTCGGGGCTGTTTCATGTTAAACTAAAAGGATCTTACTCTTTAACTAAAAGGTCTATCTCTGTAGGGATCTATCCCATAATGACAGTCTTGTGTTTTAGTTTTCAGAGTTGTACCTGAATGTTTCTGTTGGACTGTGTGTCATTCACTGACCCCTCTGGGTCTGATTGGGTTAAATTAAAAATATATATTTTAATAAAATATCACCTGCTGAGTCCATGTTTTTCTTCGTGTGTGTGTGTGTGTGTGTGTGTGTGTGTGTGTGTGTGTGTGTGTGTGTGTGTGTGTGTGTGTGTGTGTTCTTGTTTAACTATATTCGTGGGGTCCAAAAACCAGGGAGTCCAGTATACTTGTGGGGTCCCGACAGCTTTGTGGGGCCAAAATGCTGGACCCCACAAGGTTAAAGGTCTGTTTGAGGGTTAAGACTTGGTTTTAGGATTAGGGTTAGAATTAGGTTATGGTTAGGGTGAGGGTAAGGGTTAAGGTTAGGCATTTAGTGGTGATGGTTAAGGGGCTAGGAATGCATTATGTCAATGGTGGGTCCCCACAAAGATAGTGAAACAAACGTGTGTGTGTGTGATTAGCACTAATGAACTGCATGAAAGATATTCATAAAGACACAAACATGATTTAACTTTGTTGAATTTAAATATAAAGCTGCCAATCAGGTGATTTAAAACTGTGTGTGTCTGACAGACGCAGGCGCACACACACACACACACACACACACACAGACACAGACACAGGCATAGACACACAAACAGACACACAAACCAAAAGAGGGCCATCCGGCGTCACTGGAACAAACCCGGCAGTGAAACTAGACATATATATATTCCCCTAGTACAGGGGGGTTAAACTCCATTTCCCAGAGGGCCACACTGGAAATGATGATCACAGTAAGGGCCAGACATGTTGAGTTTGAGTTGACATGCTTGTATTTAACACAAAAAGTCAATTAACTTTGTGTTACTGCACGTCTCATGTAGCTTTCTCCCATACTGTTTGGTTGACATAAAACCGCAAAAAGTTTCTTAGCCATCGCAGAATTTAGCAAGTCATGAAGAACAGACGTTAACCATGACATTTCTAAAAGCAGCTGACTCACCACAACCTGTTTCACATCCTTCTGGGGGAATTCTGAGTCTCAAAGTCGGCAAATCTGTCAAATTCTGCACGGCAGTGTCGCATAATTACAGTATGAAAAACAGCTTCCTGTTGTTTTTGGTGTGGTGCACAACTAGTCAGGCCAAAATTTGCCGTGAACCTAAATTGATATGCGGGCCAGATCAAAATTTGCAAGTGGCCGGACTTGGCCCCCGGGCCTGAGTTTGACACGTGCCCTATGTGTCACACACACAGGGTTAAAAAATGTTTCGTCCACCAGCCAAATGGCTAGTGAATGTTCAAATTTCACCAGCCACTCAAAGGATTACCATTGTTCTTTGGCTGGTGAGTGAAGCAAATCTAGCAGCCAATTGCATATTTTACATATTTTTCCAGCATTTGGCTGGTAAATGGTGCTAATAGGGGTGGGAAAAATAATCGATTCTTGGATGCATCGCGATTCTCTCTAGAACGATTTGATTATCTTTAATATTAAGTTAATAATCGATTATTTATTTTATTTAAAAGTGACTGTCTCCAGACAAGTACACATCAGAAAACAGAGTGACTGAAAGAGGACGGGATGATGGACAACAACTTAGAGTTTAGGCAGAAAAAACACACAAAAATGGCCAAAAGGAAAAAACATTTTTTGTATATATACACATGATCTAATAAGACATACATCAAATAATTAGGCAAAACACATCTAGGCTGTTCTTCTACTTCATCACATGACATGTGACCACCTCATGTTTCCTGTTCTAAGAAGCCAGTTCTCCTCTTTAGACGTGACGGAGCCTCTGACGTGGAGATCACGGGAGAGAAGGGGACTTCACGAGCACGTTTAAGACTTCAGCATGGAACGACTACCAAACAAAGACCTCAGGAGACAGAACATTTCATTAAAACTTGTGTGTGACAAATACTGTATATGTCAAAATCTAAGCTCTGTCTAGCTGCTTTGTCTAGGAAGTGATTAGCAAACTCAGATTTATATGTATATTTTTTTAAATGCATGGAAATGTACATTAAAAAATTGTTGCATCGAGATGCATCAATAATCAATTTAGAATCGAATCGTGAGGTGCCAAGAGATTCCCACCCCTACCTGTGTGTGTGTATATATATATATATATATATATATATATATATATATATATATATATATATATATATATATATATATATATATATATATATATATATATATATATATATAGTGAGTGTGTGTCCTGCAGTCCCCCCTAACCTGACTCCAGATGGATTGCTCGGCATTTGCTCGGCATATCCATCTGGGAACTTTCCGTTGGAGAACTTTTGGGAAGGGGTGATAATCCTGGTTATCTGATTGGATAAACCATCTGTCTGTCACCACCTATGTTGGTGATGGACACTTCTCGTTGCGTCACACCTAAACCCGCCTCAAAACCAACGCTGGTTGGTAACTGTAAAAGCTGTAATGTAACCCTACAGGACTAATGTTCAGCAGCAGTCAGAGTCACTGAAAGTCCTGTTGTTGCTGCTGACAGACTCAGATTATTATTCTAAGAGTCTGACAACATTATGAAAGTTTTTTTTAAGGGTTTGAATTACGTGGGAGCCAGTGGGAGATGAGCTCATAGAGAGAGGAGGAGAGGAGGAGCTCATAGAGAGAGGAGGAGAGGAGGAGCTCATAGAGAGAGGAGGAGAGGAGGAGCTCATAGAGAGAGGAGGAGAGGAGGAGCTCATAGAGAGAGGAGCAGCAGCACAGCAGATGTGTCCCGTTTGAGCTCCGTGTAATTCTGCCGTAGTTTCGGTTTCCCACCTCCGATGTAGAGCAGCGTTCAGCCACTTCCCTAAACTTTGTCTCATTCAGAGACCAGAGTCTCAAACGGGGCTCTGAGTCTGTCAGACGGTCTGAGATCTACCGTATCAGCAGAGATATCACGTAATGCACAGCAGACTATGGTGCAGGTAGATTATTTTCTGAAATATAGTGACTTTATTCTTGTAATAGCCTATTATAACTTTATTTTTCTCAAAATATTACGACTCCTCCAAATCTCAGAGAACACAGATGAGATATATTTGAATGTGCACAAAGTTTTGAACATGTGCAGAAATGTTGCTCAAACATCTGAAATATTACAGTCCAGGGATTTATTAATTCATTACAATGAATTAATGTATCATTGAGATGAATAATTGTCATGTGCACATTTAAGGAGGTTACTTCCTCTACAAAAGACGCAAAAGAGGAAGGAGGAGTAAATGATGCTAGGCTACATGTGAGCTGACTCAGATATAATTAGAAAAGTTGATCTAAAGGAGAATAAATAGATGAAAGCGATACAGAATGGCTGAGAGCCTTACTGCTAAATATTCCATTATGTTTTTATATTTGGATTGTAATCTGTTTCCCTTTACATAAAGATTTTTGATATTTGTTTAATGCTCAAAATTTGCTGCTCATAGACTACTTTTTTTTTTTAATTTTTTTTTTAAAGAGACCCCCACAAAGATTAAATCATAATTCGAACCCTGCTGACAACATTATGGGATGGATCCCTACACAGATAGACCTTTTAGTTAAAGAGTAAGATCCTTTTAGTTTAACATGAAACAGCCCCGAAATCACCGTCACCAAACTACACCAGACTCCATGTAAATAATCAGGACTTTTAGCGTGTATAGAGCCAGCATATTTCCACCAGACTCCATGTAAATAATCAGGACTTTTAGCGTGTATAGAGCCAGCATATTTCCACCAGACTCCATGTAAATAATCAGGACTTTTAGCATGTATAGAGCCAGCATATCTCCACCAGACTCCATGTAAATAATCAGGACTTTTAGCGTGTATAGAGCCAGCATATTTCCACCAGACTCCATGTAAATAATCAGGACTTTTAGCATGTATAGAGCCAGCATATCTCCACCAGACTCCATGTAAATAATCAGGACTTTTAGCGTGTATAGAGCCAGTATATTTCTACTAGACTCAGAGAGCACAGATGAGATATATTTTGAATGTGCACAAAGTTTTCAACATGTGCAGAAATGTTGCTCTAACACATCTGAAATATTACAGTCCAGGGGTTTATTAATTCATTAAAATGAATTAATGTATCATTGAGATGAATAATTGTCATGTGCACATTTAAGGAGGTTACTTCCTCAAGAAAAGACGCAAAAGAGGAGGGAGGAGTAAATGATGCTAGGCTACATGTGAG
>NC_050182.1:5947793-5962793 GCF_008315115.2 Sander lucioperca | reverse complement strand
GTCTGTGTGTGTCTGTGTGTGTGTGTGTCTGTGTGTGTGTGTGTGTGTGTGTGTGTGTGTGTCTGTGTGTGTCTGTGTGTGTGTGTGTGTGTGTGTGTGTGTATGTCTGTGTGTGTCTGTGTGTGTGTGTGTGTGTGTGTGTGTGTATGTCTGTGTGTGTCTGTGTGTGTGTGTGTCTGTGTGTGTCTGTGTGTGTGTGTGTGTGTGTGTGTGTGTGTGTGTCTGTGTGTGTCTGTGTGTGTGTGTGTGTGTGTGTATGTCTGTGTGTGTGTGTGTGTGTGTGTGTGTGTTGTGGTGGAAACTTTTGTTGTGTAGGTTTTGAAAAATAGGAAAGTGAAACAGATAAAGACAGTCGAAGACTAAACCAAGTTAGGTTTTTGTATTTTATTATAAACTTGCAAGAATATGGGAGTAACACGATTTCACAAAAAATGTCTTCAACGAATAGGAAAAAGCACCCAGTATATATGCATCTTCAGTGAAATAGAAAGGCCCCCTGCCTAAACATGACTCAACATTTCTTAGCTCATAGAGAGAGGAGGAGAGGAGGAGCTCATAGAGAGAGGAGGAGCTCATAGAGAGAGGAGGAGCTCTCTCTCGGCACAGCAGATGTGTCCCGTTTGTGCTCCGTGTATTTCTGCCGTATATTTTTGGGTTTCATCCTCCGATGTAGAGCAGCGTTCAGCCACTTCCCTAAACTTTGTCTCATTCAGAGACCAGAGACCCAAATGGGGCTCTGAGTCTGTCAGACGGTCTGAGATCTACCGTATCAGCAGAGATATCACGTAATGCACAGCAGGCTACGGTGCAGGTAGATTATTTTCTGAAATATAGTGACTTTATTCTTGTAATAGCCTATTATAACTTTATTTTTCTCAAAATATTACGACTCCTCCAAATCACAGAGAGTATAGATGGGATGAGATATATTTTGAATGTGTGCCAAGTTTTGAACATGTGCAGAAATGTTGCTCAAACACATCTGAAATATTACAGTCCAGGGATTTATTAATTCATTAAAATGAATTAATGTATCATTGAGATGAATAATTGTCATGTGCACATTTAAGGAGGTTACTTCCTCTACAAAAGACGCAAAAGAGGAAGGAGGAGTAAATGATGCTAGGCTACATGTGAGCTGACTCAGATATAATTAGAAAAGTTGATCTAAAGGAGAATAAATAGATGAAAGCGATACAGAATGGCTGAGAGCCTTACTGCTAAATATTCCATTATGTTTTTATATTTGGATTGTAATCTACGTTTCCCTTTACATAAAGATATTTGATATTTGTTTAATGCTCAAAATTTGCTGCTCATAGACTACTTTTTTTTAAAAAAATTTTTTTTAAAGAGACCCCCACAAAGATTAAATCATAATTCGAACCCTGCTGACAACATTATGGGATGGATCCCTACACAGATAGACCTTTTAGTTAAAGAGTAAGATCCTTTTAGTTTAACATGAAACAGCCCCGAAATCACCGTCACCAAACTACACCAGACTCCATGTAAATAATCAGGACTTTTAGCGTGTATAGAGCCAGCATATTTCCACCAGATAAATAAGTGTGTGTGTGTGTGTGTCCTGCATTCCCCCCCATCTTCAGTGAGATAGAAAGGCCCCCTGCCTAAACATGACTCAACATTTGTTAGGGCGTTTTCAGACCTATCCATCCATCCATCTTCGTCCGCTTATCCGGTGTCGGGTCGTGGGGGCAGCAGCTCCAGCAGGGGACCCCAAACTTCCCTTTCCCGAGCCACATTAACCAGCTCCGACTGGGGGATCCTGAGGCGTTCCCAGGCCAGGTTGGAGATATAATCCCTCCACCTAGTCCTGGGTCTTCCCCGAGGCCTCCTCCTAGCTGGACGTCCCTTCACCTAGTCCTGGGTCTTCCCCGAGGCCTCCTCCCAGCTGGACGTCCCTCCACCTAGTCCTGGGTCTTCCCCGAGGCCTCCTCCCAGCTGGACGTCCCTCCACCTAGTCCTGGGTCTTCCCCGAGGCCTCCTCCCAGCTGGACATCCCTCCACCTAGTCCTGGGTCTTCCCTGAGGCCTTCTCCCAGCTGGACGTCCCTCCACCTAGTCCTGGGTCTTCCCCGAGGCCTCCTCCCAGCTCGACGTCCCTCCATCTAGTCCTGGGTCTTCCCCGAGGCCACCTCTCAGCTGGACGTGCCTGGACCACCTCCCTAGGGAGGCTCCCAGGGGGCATCCTTACCAGATGACTGAACCACCTCAACTGGCTCCTTTCGACGCGAAGGAGCAGCGGCTCTACTCCGAGCTCCTCACGGATGACTGAGCTTCTCACCCTATCTCTAAGGGAGACGCCAGAGTTTTCAGACCTATAGTTCGGTTATTCGGTCCGCACCAGGAAATAAATTGTTACAATGTTGCAAACTAACTTTGGTCCAGTTCGGTTTCACACACGCATTGGCCCAATCCCAAAGTGAGCCCTGAGGACTTAATTGATCTCAGGTGCTGAGTGAGTGAGTGTGTGAGGCCACATGGGCTCAGATAGGTAGAAATGGGATTGGGACAGCACTTCACCAGATCACGTTACCTTGGCGTTTAATAACAAAGATGTTGCTGACACTTGCCGGTTTGGGAATTTTCATTTTAAGTTTGTAGCTTTCCACGCGGCCAAGGCCCAGGAGACGGCTGCCTGATTCCACGTTTTCAACCTCTTGTTTTACGAGCTGGACGACAGGCTGGTCTGTTCCGTGTCGTGTGGCGTGCCGTTGTTTACCTTTTGTAATTTCCGGATTTCCCCACGGTCTCCGCGGTAAACGTCACTATGCTTTGAACTGTGGGTAATTCCCTTTGGTGAAGTCTGCATCGATGCAGACTCAGGGAAAGGGCTCGGTAAGTGTGTCCTCAAACCCTCTCGCCCTTTGAAATTCAACATTGGGACAACCCTAAGCCCTTAGGAATTTCGCGAGAAAGCGCACCAAAGTCCGTGAGTCCGGACTTTGGGATTGGGCCAATGTTTCTAGCCGGACCAAAATACGCGAGCAGACGTGTCTTCTGGCAATTTCGCTCTATTTCCATGTAGGACCACACAATGGAGCGACAGCTTCGCGGAGTAATCTTGGCTCTGGTCTTGTGTTACTACATCCTTTGCATTGGACATTGGCAAATGGTAGAGTTTGAAAATGAGTCACAAATCAAACTACAAAATAATCTGATGATCTACTGGAGTCGCCGAAGACGCACAGCACGTAAATTCAGGATGAGGAGGTGTAACCAATGTGATCTCTGCGTTGTGTAATAATTGAAGACTTCACACTTGATTCTCAATCTTGTCGGATTTATTCTGGTAAACAAAGAATTATATCCTGGTCAGCCACGTAGGACACAGCGTACACACCCAGTCATTCACGGGCACGCTCCTCGTGCACTGGCCCTGCTAAATCACGTACAATGGCATATATATTATCACAACACAACATTAAATTGAACAAATATGTAAACAAAAAAAATACAATATGTACCTGGTAAACAAAGAATTATATCCTGGTCGGCCACATAGGACACAGCGTACACACCCAGTCATTCTAATTACAGATGGACAAAAGCAAATTAGCCACATAGCATGCTACGCTAACTAGCCGGCTAAGCTAACTAGCATGACCTGAGCACTTTCTGTACATTGCACGAGATAAGCATTTCAAACAGTATACATAGCCATCGCTACATTCTACCAAAGTATTTATACATCATCATATCAGAATGGCATGTAAATGAAATATTATTAAAACAATTAAAATGTGCTTATGACTGGGTGCGATCCAACCTACCACGGGCACACTCCTTGTGCACTAGCACCACTAAATCACATGCAAGGGCATATATCTACAGAAGGGACGCCCACTGACCAATCACAATACAGAATGTCAATGAAACCTCTTGGTATTGGATGATTAAACCCTGGCAAGTGGAATCACTAAATAACTCTGTTACATTGGCGCGCTATCCGGAATAGAGACTTGCTCATCAGCCAAATTTATTCCCGAAGATCTATATATGTATATATATGGCTTTCATAAATGTTCCATACAGCATACCCCTGTAAAGCACTGATGTGAATAGAGAGGGCGAGCTGCATTGCTCCAAATTGCTCCAACACAATAGCATAACATTACAGATAACTTTCCGAGAAGACAATTAGGCTTATCAAGAATATATATCTTGCTAGTCATTACAGTGTGTGTGTGTGTGTGTGTGTGTGTGTGTGTGTGTGTGTGTGTGTGTGTGTGTGTGTGTGTATGTATGTGTGTTTGTGTGTGTTTCTCTGTCACTTTTCTAAACCAAAAATATGACAATGTAGGCTACATAATTTACAATGGGAAAATTGTATGGCCTAAATCATTTTTGTATGAATGATACATTATGAGTGGACATGTCCATCTATTGAAATGATGAATGAAATATTATAGGATTGTCATAAAAGATTATATTACCAATAGTGTATTGTCTTTCTGTTCCACAGGAGCACATGGACGTACTCAGGAAGTGATAGTTGGTGGCCTTACATCAACAACACCTGGACGGACAAGGAATGGCTGGCAAATTTCAGAATTGGAAGAGCAAGTTTTAATGACGTGCATGTGCAACATTCTCCGGCCTTGGCTGACACGCCAGAACACCAATTATAGGCAGGCTGTGCCTGTAGAGGTTAGTGTGGCAATTTGTATTTGGAGGTTGGTCACTAACCTAGAGTATAGGTCTATTTCGCATCTCTTTGGTATTGGGTTGTCAACATGTTGCACTATCACCCAAGAGGTTGTGACAGCTATTAATGTAGTAACGAAGCCTCAGTACCTTAAGCATCTTTCAGCCGCAGAGTTCCGGCTGATTGTACAGGGTTTTCGAGATTGATGGAGATTCCCACAAATAGCAAGTGCAATAGATGGAACCCATATAAAGATTCGAGCTCCATCTGACAATTCAGCCTCTTACTACAATAGAAAGGGAGAGTATGCCATTATCTTGCAGGGTGTGGTGGACCATAGGATGAGATTTTGGGATATAAATGTAGGGCGACCAGGCAAGGTACACGATGCACATGTTTTCTCCCTCTCTTCCCTGTATGAACTTGGCAGCAGAGGCACTCTTTTACCACAGTTGACTGAAACATTTGAGGGAGTTAATGTGCCTCTTTTGCTGTTGGGAGATTCAGCCTACCCTTTGCTAACTTGGCTTATGAAACCTTACCCAGAGGGTGGAGGGGTAACACCGCAGCAGCTGAATTTCAACCACAGAGTAAGTCAAGCACGTATGATAGTTGAGCGTGCCTTTGGTCGCCTCAAAAGCGCGTTGGCGATGCCTTCTGAAAGAAAATGATGCCCACATTACTTTTGTTAGCCGCATTGTGTCTGCTTGCTGTGTGTTGCATAATTACTGTGAAGAACATAATGAGGAATTTGAGGGAGATGGAGACATCAGGAACAGATGTATGCACAACAGCAGCACCATGCATTAGAAATGCACTGTGTAGCTACTTCTCTGCAATGTGATTAAATTCACTTTTTCAAGACCAAAGCCTTCAAATACTGCACGTTGAATATTAGTTCATAATGTTACTGGTGTAAAGGGCTGTTATGACCCTTGTTAGATTTTTTTTTAGAAGATCTATCAATGTCCTGAGAACTGTTATCCTATTTAGTCATTTCAAAATGCAGGGAGTGGAAAAAAACTTTTGCTTTTAAACAATGTTTATTTCTTGAAACATTCCCAAATTACTATTTCTTCTCCTTTCAGGAAAAAAAAACATGTCTATGCATTTGTTCTTATTTGTGCATTGTTTGGGAAGTACAAAAAAACGTGTGTAACCTGGTTAAAAGCATGAGGTGATAAGTGATGCTTGTAGTATCATTTAATAATCAGAGCATATAAATAGTGTGATTAAAAAGGTTGAAATTCATTTTAAAAGTTATGATAAAAATGTTTATTGTTTTATGTAAAAGATAATGTATTTCTGAAAACTGTCTAAACCAGCATTTATGGGGTTAATAACGATCGGCAGGAGAGTCAGGTTTTTTCAGGAGAGACGAGGAAGTGAGGGAGAGAGGAGAGAGCGGCGAGTGTGAAGCCAAAGAGTGAGCGTGACAGAGATTTTCTGAGTTAATTTGTGAATTAGTAGTGCACAAACCAGTGTGTAACTTCTGTCTTGTGATTGTTTGCACGACAGTCAGTGAGAAGAGTGACAAGCTGCATATTGAGAAACGGGAGGAATTTCTACACGAAGTTCAGAGACTGTTTACTTTTGTGCTACTGCTAATGCTAACGCTTAGCCACCTTGAAGTATAGGCTGGAGTCAGTTCATTACAAGTGAATGACATTTTCTAGTTAAAGTTTGACTCCCTCAGTTGAACAGTTTGAGGGGTTTATCTGCTGTTTTCGACCTGAAGACAGGGAAGAGACTCAGACAGAGCTTGGAGCAACCAGGACTTCACTCGTGAGTTTTACTGGAAACGTGGAGGAGAAAAGAGAAACCGACGGAGTTCGTGTTGAAATGGTGATCGGATGCTGAGCCTGCTCCTGTGACTGTTCGAGAAAGGACAGTACAGAAACATTAACTCAAGGTATCCTTCATTTTGTTTGCTCGCTGACGAGTGAAACGGCCATTAAGTTTTGGGCCACAACGGACACAAGCACCGCATCAGGCCTGCTACGGTATTTTAGTTTTATAATCATTTTGGTTGCCGGCTTTAGATTGCATGAAGGTGTGTGTGGGCCCACAAATTATGTTGGTTTAAGTGACTTTGAAGTTGGTGCATTGAGGTTTTCTGAATTAATCTATTTGAGGGTTAATAGTGTTTAAATTGTTGTCTGTGCATTTCTATATGGTACAGTATTGACAGTGTTTTCCTTAAAAAAGAGGGAGAATTCATTTACAGTGTTGTCTTAAAAAGAGGGACGATTCAGTTGCAGTATTTTCCTTTAAAAAAGAGGGACATTTTATGTTGGTTTAAAAAAAAAAAAGAACAATCATATCTTTATTTCATTTTCTTATTTCATTGGAGATAATTTCTTTATTGAGTAAATAATTGAGATATATTTTTCTAAAATCTTGTGTTGTGTTACTTTATTACTTACCTGGAAAAAGGTTATCATTTTATTCTGAGAGAGACATATACAGACACATATGTTTAAACATCTTTATTAAAACTATAGCTTAAGAAAGGTGAATTCATAGGTAGGTTAGAAAAACATTTCATGTGTGCACTTTAAAAGAGGGATCCAAGATAAATATCATGGTACAATGGCGGACTCAAATGCACGACTCAAACAGGGAATCACAGGTAAGTCTTTTATTGTTCGAGGAACAATGCCGGCGAAGGTACAAAAAGTGGCAGGCACAAATCAATAGTCAGAAAAACACTGGGAATACAAACATGAGGAATAACGCTGGAGAGAGTGACTTATGTACAACTACAATCTGGCACAGGTGGCACAGGGACTGGTGAGTATTTAAGCATGGGGCTTGAGGAAGCTGAAAACAAACAGGTGAAACAAATTAGGGGCGGGGATAGTAATCATACAGGCGGGAAAGCAGACAAAGGGAAGAAGAGCAAGAGACCTGAAATGAGATAGACTGTTATATCAAAATAAAACAGGAAGTGCAAACAAATAATATTAATGTTCTGCTGACGAAGCTTCTTTGCTTTTATTCGGCACTGTTCAACAGACCTCTGATAACCTTTCTCCCTGAGCCGCTTGCTCAATATTCCATAAATGTCTGTGTTTTTGTGGGTTGTTGAAAATTGCGTTGCAATATATTCGTCTGATCATATGTCTATAAGGCATTTTACCTCCTCTTCAGTCCATGTTTGTCCGCGGTTCATTTTGCACGCCACTTACGAATTTCAGGAAGTGATCTTACCTCCCATAATTCATTACGACTAGACCGTTGGACCTGTTTGTTTCAGGTTTGCTTTCTCACCAGCAGGACCGCACCAGAGTTCGCTAGATGGAGCTCTTTTTGGAGGTCTCGGACCGATCAATTTGGTGCGCACCTGAGAACGATTGTTGCATTCTGACCGACACAAACGAACCGAAACAAGGGCTCAAACGCACTCGAGTTCGATTCAAACGAACTAACGGCTGTCGGTGTGAAAACGCCCTTACAATCAAACATAGTCAGATATTCAGGAGCCACTACGTTTCTTCCCCTTTGTACCACTTTCTACCCCAAGGTTTAGACATCCCGTTTATCTCAACTATGTGAGACGTCTCAACTATTCAGGGAGAAATAACAGATAGTTTAGGGTGACCTTGTAGCCCCTATCTGTTCAGCGTACACGTTACGTTTCCCAGACTTTGTGGCTCTTACTTTCAACATGTGAGAATAAGAAAAACTCACTTTCAGCATTGTGAGAGAAAGTAAAACAGAAATAAGACAAGAATATAAAGAATCATGCTTAAATATAATTTTGCCATTACAGTGTGTGTGTGTGTGTCTGTGTCTTGCGCAGTGTGTGTATGTGTCTGTGTGTGTGTGTGTGTGTGAAATGTGTGTGTGTGCGTGTGTGTGAAATGTGTGTGTGTGTGTGTGTCTGTGTGTGTGTCTCTGTATGTGTGTGTGTGTGTGTCTGTGTGTTGTGTGTGTGCGTCTGTGTGTGTGTGTGTGTCTGTGTGTGTGTCTCTGTATGTGTGTATGTGTGTGTGTGTGTGTGTGTGTGTGAGAGAGAGAGGTTGGGGGTCACTCACCGCAGCAGGACGACACCATCAGAGCGAGCCAGAGAGAGAGAGACAGCAACATGTTCATCGTGCCGAGACTGAGAGACTGAGATGCTCTGCAGAGGGAATGTCCTGACTCCTCTCACTCTGATTGGTTAACCCTCTCACTGCCAGAGGTGTCAAAAGTATTCATGCATTGCATGCATTCATTACTCAAGTAGAAGTACAGATACTAGGGTTTGAAAAGACTTAGAGTTTGAGTCTTGAAGTCTTGAGATACATGGACATGACAGTCTTGACATGACAGTCCTGAGATACATGGACATAACAGTCAGTCTTGACATGACAGTCTTGCGATACATGGACATGATAGTCAGTCTTGACATGACAGTCTTGAGATACATGGACATGACAGTCAGTCTTGACATGACAGTCTTGCGATACATGGACATGACAGTCAGTCTTGACATGACAGTCTTGTGATACATGGACATGACAGTCAGTCTTGACATGACAGTCTTGAGATACATGGACATGACAGTCAGTCTTGACATGACAGTCTTGCGATACATGGACATGACAGTCAGTCTTGACATGACAGTTTTGCGATACACGGACATGACAGTCAGTCTTGACATGACAGTCTTGCGATACACGGACACGACAGTCAGTCTTGACATGACAGTCTTGAGATACATGGACATGACAGTCAGTCTTGACATGACAGTCTTGAGATACATGGACATGACAGTCAGTCTTGACATGACAGTCTTGAGATACATGGAGAGGAGGTGGAACAGGTCCCAAGCTTCAGATACCTAGGGTTGCATCTGGTGGAGGATCTGACCTGGGGAGTGAACACCAAAGAGATAGGGGAAAAGGCTCCCTTTTTCCTGCAAACCCTAAGAAGCACTGGGCTCCCGCAGACACTCCTCACAAATTTCTACAGGTGCACACTAGAGAGTGTGCTGGCATACAGCTGTACAGTGTGGTTCTCCAGCTGCACCACTGAGGAGAAAAAAGACCTGCAGCAGGTAATAAAACCAGCCCAGGGAATCATTGGTGCACCTCTCCCAAGCCTTGAGGACATATACTCCAGTAGGCTGCAGAGAAGAGCAGCAAACATCAGAGCGGATCTTACTCACCCTGGCCACATCCTGTTTGACACTCTACTCTCAGGCAGGCTCAGGGACATGAGGGCACAGACAAACTGCATGAAAAACCGTTTTTTTTTCCAAGGGCCATAAATGAGCTGCTGAAAGGTTGAAAGGTTGAAAGACTAAGCTAATCTGGACTTGAACCATACTGTGTTTGTAAATGTACTGGTTTTCTTATTCTTGTTTTAATACTTTTTATTCTATTTGTATACTATATATTTATCTATTAACTGTTCCTGATAGTGTCACTTTTTATCCTTCTATCGTTATGCTGCTAAGTGAGTGATTGATGTCATCTTAATTTCGTTGTGTAGAGATATGCAATGACAATAAAAAACTATCTATCTAAGTGTAAAAGTACTGGTTTCAAAACTATTTAAAGTATAAAAGTAAAAGTAATGTAAGGGGGGAAAAATGCCATTAAGGACAAAAGCTTAGCCCCACAGAGGCCTATAGTGCACTACCCCACCTCCACAAAAAAAACATTTTTCTAAAGGCAATAATGACTAATAATGTTATATTAAAATCATACCTGCAAACTCAGAAGGGCTGAAAAAGGTGACACATCTCTTCTGTGTTTTTCAGACAACTGGAGCTACAGTCTGGTGTTAGGATCCTCTCCAGTGAAATACAGTCACACTTTACAACGTTTAGATGTCAGCATTTTAACCGTGTTTACTCCAGCTGCTAGCTAACGGTAGGCTAACGTTACCTGCTGTCGAGTGTAGTGTTAACTAGCTAACGGTAGGCTAACGTTACCTGCTGTCGAGTGTAGTGTTAACTAGCTAACGGTAGGCTAACGTTACCTGCTGTCGAGTGTAGTGTTAACTAGCTAACGGTAAGCTAACGTTGTATACAGCGTAGACATACACGTGGATAGCTCAAAATGCGTACAGATAACACGCCACTTGGCTTTAGGAAAGTGGCGTGTATGTTTACGCAAAGACAGACACACACACACACACACACACACACACACACACACACACACACACACTGTTCGTTAACCCTCTCACTGCTGCTGCCTTCAAACACACATAATTTTATTTAATCTCACGTCTGGCTGTAAAACACAGAGCAAACTAAAAGGAGTGTCAGCAGGAAAACACATACTTAACTGGAACTAAAAAAGGAAATTATAACTTTTTTCTGCGTTCTTGTCACCTTGTTTTGGACAGATCTGATTTGGGGGGTTTGTAGAGTGCTGAGTTGTTGTTGTAATTCATTCACAGAAACTTTAAATAAAAGTTCTCTGTTGATAATGTTGCTAAGAGAATAAAAAAGAGAAGTCAAGAAGGAAGTGAAAATACAGAACAGACACTGAGATGTAGTGTTAGGCTGTGTGGGTGTGAGTGTGTGTGTGTGAAATGTGTGATATGTGTGTGTGTGTGTGTGTGTGTGTGTGTGTGTATCTGTGTGTGAAATGTGTGATATGTGTGTGTCTTTGTGTGTGTGTGTGTGTGTGTGTGTGTGTGTGTGTGTGTGTGTGTGATATGTGTGTGTCTTTGTGTGAAATGTGTGATATGTGTGCAGTGACGGACTGGTAAACTGGCATTTGGGCAGATGCCAGAGGGGCCGCGGGCCCTCATGGGCCATTTGGGCCGGCCGGCCAATCAGAGAGCTGCATGATTGTCACAGCCATGCGGCCACTTAATTGTAAACATATAATTTCTCTCGGCCCCCTTTCAAGCATCAATGATAAAGTTCTTTGGCCAAACGATAACCAAATTTGCCAAAATCCTTCACACCTAGTACTAACATAATCTGATCAGTATATATACCACATAATGAGTCTCTCAATATCACAGTCATGGTTACCCTCTACAGTCACAAACTTTTACATTAGTCTCTATTATTTTATAGCAAAATTACTTATTCAGATCAGATGTTCAAAAACGTAAACGTGCATGGTTTGAAACAAAACAAATATATCTGCATTTCTTTTATTTGTTTGTTTGCAAAAGTTAAAATGAATGAAAAGCAATGCCTTCTGGGAATTTCAAGACAGAATCGAGTAGACCGCGTCTGTGTCTTCATATATACGGTCTGCCTCAGAGTGGTTGTTGGAAGTTGAAAATTGGAAGTTGGAAGCTATACTGTTGACAAAAAAAATAATCGAGGCATCAAGTGACACAAAGTAGGGGGGGGGGGGGCAGATAAACAGAGAGAAATATAAGAGAGCACTGTTGGCTGACGTTGAAAAATGCTGCAAACTGACTGAATTGTTTTTAAAATCAAGTGCAGCTTCAGCTAGCATTAGCGCTAATACTGCTAGCATGTTAGCGACACATCTGAGCCAGCACACCAGGGAGAAAGACAGGACAGTGAGGAGTATGAGGAAGAGGAAGAACAGAAGGAGCAAGAGGAGGATGAAGAGATAGACATGGATAACAAATCTATGGAACTATAACCAACACAGAACAACAAGCCTGCTGTGGGTGTGAATGTGGATTACCAGAAGCAACAGAGATGGAGACCAATGCTGCAGGAGGGAGTGTAGGTACAGTACGTTTGGCTACTTCAGAATATTATATTATCATGGAGCGTCTGGCTCTGATGATTGATGTCTATGTTTTGGTGCAGTTGTTTATAGCATGGGAGTTTACGTTCACCATTACTGGGGCTATCAAAAGTATGTGTTCTTTCGTGTGTCAAAAGTAAAATCTGCCCTCCCCACCCAACCGGTGGGCTGCTGGTGGGTGGAAATGCCAGGGCCGTTTTTTGTTCCCAGTCTGTCACTGTATGTGTTTGTGTGTGTCTGTGTGTGTGTGTGTGTGTGTGTGTGTGTGTGTGATCCATAAAGACACAAACATGATTTAACTTTGTTGAGTTGGCATTACACACACAGAGAGACACAGAAACATGACGGACGATAAAGTTTTCTGAGTGTGAATCAATAACGTGTCAGAGCGGCAGACTGTCTGGGTCAAACCATTTATTACAAACAGCTGATCTCAGATCAGCCAATCAGACACCAGGAGGGGGCTCATGTCAGACAGGAAGTGATGTCAGCGGCCTGTGGGAGGAGACACAGGAAGAGGTTAGTGGTCAAGTTTCACTAGAACATGTCTGGAAATCAAACAACGGTAATGTTCACAGTTACACACACACACACACACACACACACACACACACACACACACACACACACACACACACAGAGACACAGAGACACACACACACACACACACACACACACACACACACACACACACACACACAGAGACACACAGAGACACACAGAGACACACACACACACACACACACACACACACACACACACACACACACACACACACACACACACACAGACACAGACACACACACACACACACACACACACACACAGAGACACACGGAGACACAGACACACACACACACACACACACACACACACACACACACACACACACACACACACACACACACACACACACAGAGACACACACACACACACACACACACACACACACACACACACACACACACACACAGAGACACACAGAGACACACACACACACACACACACACACACACACACACACACACACACAGACACACAGAGACACACACACACACACACACACACACACAGAGACACACAGAGACACAGACACACACACACACACACACACACAGAGAGACACACACACACACACACACACACACACACACACACACACACACAGACACACAGAGACACACACACACACACACACACACACACACACACACACACACAGACACACACACACACACACACACACACACACACAGACACACACACACACACACACACACACACACACACACACACACACACACACAGAGACACACAGAGACACACACACACACACACACACACACACACACACACACACACAGAGACACACAGAGACACACACACACACACACACACACACACACACACACACACACAGACACACACAGAAAGGCAACAAAAAAGTTGAAAAAGTGAACCCCCCCTTTAAGACTAATGTTTCCAGATTTAGAAGCGGTGTGTCTTTGTCGTCTATATCTGAGGCTGATGTGTGATTGGCTCTCACCTGTGTGCAGGCTCCGCCCCCAGATCAGTTCCAGATCTGATGGACAGCCAATCCCAGCAGGAGCACTGGGCCGAACCGACCAATCCCTGAAGCCTGGGGGGGGGGGGGGTTACAGACAGACAACAGTTAATCATGACATCATCAACAGGAAACACGTTTCAATAATACCAAAGAATTTCTAATAAGGGAAGAAGTTCCACTCCCTCGTTACTTCCGGCTTCTGAACTGGTTGCAGTTCCACCAGAGTTCCATATAGGGGGCGCTCACAGGCCAGTGCAGAATGAATGGGACTCTATGGAGCTGTACCCCTCAAAATCCACTTTTCTCAGGATATCATTTTTTGTCTAGTAATTTGAATGTTGCATTCGAAAGGGGAGGCTAAGAAAATACACACTGCTGGGTGTTAGATTTTTTTAAAGTGGCTTTTTTGTTCTAAAAAGCCTTTTAAAATGTCAATGACGTCATACACATATACGGCCAGAGATACTGCTTCACGGCGAGCTCTGAGTCGCTTCCTTTGTTCTCTCGAGCCGACAACACAGCTGACAGGTTAGACTCTCCCTGTTAATACACGTGCTAGAAAGAGGTTTGCTAATATTTTAAAGACCACGCCGAAATATTCACTCTGACATTCTGGTTCCGCTGTAGGTACAATGGGGCTGAATAGGGAGTGGAACGGCTTTGGTAATACTCAACACTAACAGTTAAGATAAGAACCTGAGAGTGTGTGTGTGTGTCTGTGTGTGTGTGTATGTGTGTATGTGTGTGTGTGTGTGTGTGTGTCTGTGTGTGTGTGTGTGTGTGTGTATGTGTGTGTGTGTGTATGTGTGTGTGTCTGTGTGTGTGTGTGTGTGTGTGTGTGTGTGTGTGTCTGTGTGTGTGTGTGTGTATGTGTGTGTGTCTGTGTGTGTGTATGTGTGTGTGTCTGTGTGTGTGTGTGTATGTGTGTGTGTCTGTGTGTGTGTGTGTGTGTCTGTGTGTGTGTGTCTGTGTGTATATTTGTGTGTGTGTGTGTGTGTCTGTGTGTGTGTCTGTGTGTGTGTGTGTGTCTGTGTGTGTGTCTGTGTGTGTGTGTCTGTGTGTGTGTGTGTCTGT
>NC_050182.1:5937793-5945293 GCF_008315115.2 Sander lucioperca | reverse complement strand
TATTCGAATAATATTCAAATATTTAATGCTCAATTGTAGCCTCTAAAATAATATGTACTACACTACTCAGGCTTATGCATTGTCAATGGCATTACAAGCTAGTGGTTGTTACACGTTCCGTCCACTAGAGGGGCTTCTAACATCAGCCTGGCCTTGAGGGGACCTGCACCAATTCTGTTTACATTCATTTTCCACCACGAGCACACAGCGACAAACACACATCAACAGAGAACTCTGGAATCAAACATTATCAACAAGTGTAGAGAAGCGGCTTTGTTGTAAAGGCTAACGGTGCTTGGTTAACACAATGACATAATGTTAGGAAGCACAGCTGAAACCATTTGTCATAAACTAGCTAGGTAACAAACGATGCTAACTGCATTAATAGCTAAGCCAAACGGGGCTGTCACTACTATTTTAGTGATTTATAAGCAACCTGTTTCTTGCAGATTGTCACGTTACTGAGAATACAGCTGTTAGAAGGTAATATATAAGTAGAAGCTAACTCTGACAGCTGTAGGGCAGCTAACATTACCTTTAGCTGTCTTCATGAAGCTCCCAGCTATGCTAACGTTACTGTACCTCACAACGCAGTTAGAAAACAAGAACGAGCTAACTAATGGTAGCATAAGCACTTTGGCTCGGTGGAAGTCCATTTTAAAGTCATGTTAAAACTATTTCCCGTCCTTCTTCCGATTTCCAGCCGCAGCCTGTCACTCCCCCGTGTACTAACGTTACTCGGTACGTAACGTTAGCTCCGTAATGTTAGCTCCGTAATGTTGTACTAACGTTACTCAGTACGTAACGCTAGCTCCGTAATGTTGTACTAAAGTTACTCGGTACGTAACACTAGCTCCGTAATGTTGTACTAACGTTACTCGGTACGTAACGCTAGCTCTGTAATGTTGTACTAAAGTTACTCGGTACGTAACGCTAGCTCTGTAATGTTGTACTAAAGTTACTCGGGAACGTAACGCTGGCTCCATAATGTTGTACTAAAGTTACTCGGTACGTAACGTTAGCTCCGTAATGTTAGCTCCGTAATGTTGTACAAACGTTACTCAGCACGTAACGCTAGCTCCGTAATGTTGTACTAAAGTTACTCGGTACGTAACGCTAGCTCCGTAAAGTTGTACTAACGTTACTCGGTACGTAACGCTAGCTCTGTAATGTTGTACTAAAGTTACTCGGTACGTAACGCTAGCTCTGTAATGTTGTACTAAAGTTACTCGGGAACGTAACGCTGGCTCCGTAATGTTTTACTAAAGTTACTCGGTACGTAACGCTGGCTCCGTAATGTTGTACTAACGTTGCTCGGTACATAATGCTAGCTCCGTAATGTTGTACTAACGTTACTCGGTACGTAACGCTAGCTCCGTAATGTTGTACTAACGTTTCTCGGTAAGTAACGCTAGCTCCGTAATGTTGTACTAACGTTACTCGGTACGTAACGTTAGCTCCGTAATGTTGTACTAACGTTAGCTTAGACCTCACAATGCCTTGTGTTTCTCACTCCCGCTAAGTTATTGTTCATAAGACTTGACATGAGGGACACATGCGAGGAGGCCAAGGCGAGAAGAGGGATATTAGTTAATGTTAGCCATCATATTTATAAAAAAAGTCACATTCGAATAGTAATTTCAGCATTCGAATAGTATTGATTTTTTTACTATTCGAATTATATTCGAATTTCGGCATTCGTTCCAACAGCCCTAACAGACACACACACACACACACACACACACACACACACACACACACACACACACACACACACACACACACACACACACACACCTGTTTCTCACCTTGTTTTGGACGTAACGAGGATTATACGTTCCAGTCACTGAAAGACACAAACAGCCGTTAGTACCGAGAGTAATCAGAGTACTCAGAGTACTCAGATTACTCTGCTCTCACCGTAGTGAACTTCAAAGCTGACTGTGTAGTCGTAGTCGTAGTCGTACTCGGGCGTCGGCGTCACCGTCTGGTAGTCGTACTCGGGCGTCGAGTAGTCGTACTCGGGCGTCGGCGTCGGCTCTTCTTCGTGGAGAGAAGAAACTACAACCAGAGAAGAAGAAGTTGGGGGATTGCAGGCTAACAGTAGATACAAAACCAGATGCAAAGAAGCACATCCTATGAAATTAGGTGAGCTGATCACACGACGACCGGGTTAAGGTTACTTTCAGCTGGGTACCAGTTACACTGTCACACCTTTCAGAGGCCGTTAGTTACAGTTGACTTTAAAGGTCCCATGGCATGAAAATGTCACTTCATGAGGTTTTTTAACATTAATATGAGTTCCCCCAGCCTGCCTATGGTCCCCCAGTGGCTAGAAATGGTGATAGGTGTAAACCGAGCCCTGGGTATCCTGCTCTGCCTTTGAGAAAATGAAAGCTCAGATGGGCCAATCAGGAATCTTCCCTTTATGACGTCATAAGGGGGAAAGGTTACCTTCCCTTTCTCTGCTTTGTCCACCCAGAGAATTTGGCCCACCCATGAGAAAGAGAGAGAGACATCATGGCTTTCAAACGAGCAAAGTAGCAGTTGGTCAAGAGACTTATAATCTATAATATATAATCTAATCTAATCTATAAAAGAGACTTCAGATACAGTATTAGGGGACCACTAAGGTCTATATAAAGAGACTTCAGATACAGTATTAGGGGACCACTAAGGTCTATATAAAGAGACTTCAGATACAGTATTAGGGGACCACTAAGGTCTATATAAAGAGACTTCAGATACAGTATTAGGGGACCACTAAGGCCTATATAAAAGAGACTTCAGATACAGTATTAGGGGACCACTAAGGTCTATATAAAGAGACTTCAGATACAGTATTAGGGGACCACTAAGGTCTATATAAAGAGACTTCAGATACAGTATTAGGGGACCACTAAGGCCTATATAAAAGAGACTTCAGATATGGAGGAGGGATCATCGAGGAGGGAGCAGCGAGGAGCTGTAGGCGAGGATAGAGAGAAGCCTTCCCTGAAGCCACGCAGCTGAAGGAGTTGCTAACTCCGCCCAAACAGCTGACGTGTTCACGTAACTTCAGAGTAAAGGACGTCTCATCTCTCTTAAACACATTTCCTCGGTTCCTCTCTCGTGTCTCTCCCGTGCCTCTTCGGTGGGAGCATGGCTGCGGGAACTAGGGGTGCGGAGGGTGCTACAGCACCTCCTTAGCAAATGATAGACAAACTACAACCATAATTAAAAATGACATGTACATTTATTTTAATGAATTGACTATTGATATTAACCTACTCCCTTTCATTACAATTAAATGTATTTTGATTTTAAAATTTGGTTGGTAAGAGATAAAAACAAAATTTGATCAGAATGAATCAGCCAATTTTGTCAAGAGCGAGGCGCACTGCGCATCTCTGACACTCGTTCATGAGTGAAGATAGTTGTGGAAACTTTCCCGGCGGGTCAACAGCGCAGAAGTTAGCTTGCCTATAACATGGCAAGAAAGCGCATTTTGGATTTCTTCATAAATCAACCACAGGCTAAAAAGCCTGATAGACCTGAGTCAGAAAACCCAGCAACTGTAACTGAAAGAAGTCGCAGCAGCACCTCTACATCTGTTACTCCCTGCTAGCAACAGACGACGAGGCAGCTAACTTTTGATTTGATTTAATTTAATTCAGTGATGTGTTTTACACCCTTGTATTTTGTGGCCCAGAGTTTGAGCGTGTAGTAGACCTTTTCTGTACCATTGTCGTAGCTTTGTGCCTATATCCTGCGTTACCCGGGCCTAGTTTTACCCTGTCTTGGATTTTGGATTTCATTCTTGTTTTTGTTTTTCCGCTTGTGGAGCGTTGCGATGGATGTGGTGTGTGATGGTTGACTTTGGCTGAAAATGTCACTCTCGAAAATGTGTCAGCACCCCCAACTCAAAATATGTTGCCGCGGCCATGGGTGGGCGGGACTAAGACACGAGGAAAGGCAGGCAAGTGGAGGACTCAAGGAGGCCATTTAAGGACTATGGGACGTACCTAGAAACTCCTTCTGGGACATGTAGAATATTAGCAGTTAACAGTAGAACGGCCATGAAATTTATATGTAATAACTTTGCTGAATAAAAAAATACGGTCCTGCTGGTACCTGACTTTTCCTAAAAGAGTCTGTATTTTCATATAAAATTGGTTTTATACACGTTAGAGAGAAGACACACCAGCCTGATAATCGGCCGTCGGACCGTCTGGCGAGGTCGGTGACTCGAGTCTGGTCGGTGTGTCCCGTGCCGTCGCCTGTCGGAGGAGCCGTCGGCCTTCATTTTGGCCGACCTGACATGTTCAGTCGGAGACAGGACAGTCGGGACTCACCCGGAAATGGGGAGCAGATGAGCCTCTCAAAATCTGAGTAAAGTCTTTTAAACTGACCTTTGTTGATCTGAAATGAAGACAGATTCAGCAACTGCACGGCCTATTTCTCTCTGTCACTGCCCAATGTGAGTCGAGTGCAGATGTGAGTCGCGCATGCGTCACTTTGCGACAAGTAGCCTACAAGATGCTAACGACTTTTTGAGCTAATGCACAGTCTATGAGCTACCGTTAGCAATCAAACAATCATAGATAGCTAAAACGTTTTTGAAATGACTGCTGCTGCTGGCTACAAGTTAGCAGTCAAACACAATAAAGGCTGTCGCTTAATGGCGTTTTGAGCTAACGTTAGCAATTGTCACTGCCCGATGTGAGTCGAGTGCAGATGTGAGTCGCGCATGCTCAGATTTAAACTGTTTACGGCATAACGCGTCATACTGAAATTTGTGAAATCTATAAAATAATAAACGTTTCTCTTTACATACAATAACAGAAGATGGTAATCATTTCAAAAACGTTGTAGCTATCTATGACTGTTTGGTTGCTAACGTTAGCTCAAAACGCCATTCAAGTGACAGCCTTTGTTGTGTTTGATTGCTAACTTTTAGCTAGCAGTCATTTCAAAAACGTTGTGGCTATCTATGACTGTTTGATTGCTAACGTTAGCTCAAAACGCCATTAAGTGACAGCCTTTATTGTGTTTGACTGCTAACTTGTAGCCAGCAGCAGCAGTCATTTCAAAAACGTTTTAGCTATCTATGATTGTTTGATTGCTAACGGTAGCTCATAGACTGTGCGTTAGCTCAAA
Source organism: Sander lucioperca (assembly GCF_008315115.2). Taxonomy (NCBI): domain Eukaryota; kingdom Metazoa; phylum Chordata; class Actinopteri; order Perciformes; family Percidae; genus Sander; species Sander lucioperca. Next base: position 5,940,154 of record NC_050182.1, on the reverse strand, counting down.
AAGTCGTTAGCATCTTGTAGGCTACTTGTCGCAAAGTGACGCATGCGCGACTCACATCTGCACTCGACTCACATTGGGCAGTGACACTCTCTTAAAATGTTTTCAGAAACATGTTTCGGTGAACTATTTTAGTCCAATATGAGATCGTATTCTGAACGAGCCGCCATGACAGTCTGGCTGTGAATTTCTGGAGAAAAAAGACCCGCGTGATGCGTTCGTCCAATCAGCTGCCGGTTCTCATTTTCTGGGAAATAATCAGACTGTTAATGGAAACAATACAGAGCAGCGCCGCCTGCTGCTATGGAGACGTATTACGTGCAGAGCGTATGCTCAAGTCGGCGTCTCTTCAGTGTGTTCTGAGACACTTTTTGGACCTCGGGGACCCGACTGATCAGTCCGACTGGCTTTACTGCCGACGGTCGGCTGTCTAGTTGGTGTGTCAGGGCCCTTACACAAAAGGCAAAGAAAATACAATCTCTTTTACCTATTTCAGCCATACACGGTTATATTGACCGCTCGGATTTTCACGGTATTGTTGCAAGATGCATATTGGTTGCTTAGTAACTATTGTCGTCTCTGTCAGAGAAACGACACAAGCAGTCTTGAGTAACAAGTGCGGACATCACCGATGGGCTGAAGGCAAAGCCAGAGTCGGTAACAGAAGGCAAGCGCCGGGCGCTCGCTCTGTGGCGGTACACGTACACGTATAACTGTCCGTCCACACCGCGGCCGACTTGATCTTCTAAAGATACAGGAAGTCATTCATTTTCAATGGAAGCTGCTTCTCTCAGCTGCAAGGAGCGGCAAATCTGTCAGCGTCACGTTTTGAGCGACCAGAGCGTCAATCAGAAAGTTGAAAGTAGGTCAACTTTATGGTAATGAGCTATGACGCGGTTCAGCGGCAACCAATCAGAATATAGACGTCCTTCACGCTGGCTGATTCCAGAGAAACATACGATGTAAACTTTGGTTCCTACCAAAACATTAGTTCAGAGAAAAAGGAGGAGAAGCTCATCATGGCCGTTGCTGGGTTCCCTATCATTTATGATATTTGCGTATAGGGACCAGTTAACGTTAGCTGCCGGTCACATGGTCTCTAAACAGTCCGCTCACGGTGAAGTCCTGCACGGATCAACAGCTGGCGGCTGCTCGCTCTGCCTGCACGCTGCTGCGGTTCAGCGGCTAACGAGCGAGCTAACTGCTAACAGACACCGCTGCGACCAACAACCAATACACATTCTGTCATTATATATGTCATTTATAAAAGGTTTCTAGTGTCAGTGTATTGGCCGTGCAGTGGCTGCTTGATCTTTTTCCATGATGAACATAGAATGCTGCTACGTCAGAGCGGCCAAAGCCTCAAACAGCTTCCCCGGACTTTCTGACCAGCGTCCTCGACCGGGCGGCCAGAGCTTCTTAGCAGCTCAAGTCGGCGGCGGTGTGTACGTACAGTTAACGGCTTGTTTCTTTCTGTGTTGAAACAGGAAACACAGCTGCTCTTCTTCTTCTTTATCAAACAAACCGAAACATGACAACCCTCCCTCCTCCCCCTCCCTCCTCCTCTCTTCTCCCCCCTCCTCCCCCCTCCTCCCCCCTCCCCCTCCCTCTCTGACTCAGCTCTCAAACACTCGGGGGGTTTCAACATCTCTGCCTCAACACGCAGACACACATCTTTCTTTCTTTCTCTTTTCTTTCCTGATTTATCATTATGGAAAGATTTCATTTTCATGTAGTTTTTGTGTGTGTGTGTGTGTGTGTGTGTGTGTCTCTCTGTGACTGTGTGTGTGTGTGTCTCTCTCTGTGTATGTGTGTGTGTGTGTTTGTGTATGTGTCTCTCTGTGTGTGTGTGTCTCTCTATGACTGTGTGTGTGTGTGTGTGTGTGTGTGTCTCTGTGTATGTGTGTGTTTGTGTGTGTGTCTCTCTGTGTATGTGTGTGTGTGTGTTTGTGTATGTGTGTGTGTGTGTGTGTGTCTCTATGTGTGTGTGTGTGTGTGTCTCTCTATGTGTGTGTGTGTGTGTGTGTGTGTCTCTATGTGTGTGTGTGTGTGTGTCTCTATATGTGTCTCTGTGTGTGTGTGTGTGTGTCTCTATGTGTGTCTCTGTGTGTGTGTGTGTCTCTATGTGTGTCTCTGTGTGTGTGTGTGTGTGTCTCTATGTGTGTCTCTGTGTGTGTGTGTGTCTCTATGTGTGTCTCTGTGTGTGTGTGTGTGTGTGTCTCTCTGTGTGTGTGTGTGTGTGTGTGTGTGTGTGTGTGTGTGTGTGTGTGTGTGTGTGTGTGTGTGTGTGTGTGAAAAAGAACATTTCAACCAATTTGGATGAAAATTACTTAACTTCTCATACTTAAAGTTTGACATTTTTGT
>NC_050182.1:5917793-5922793 GCF_008315115.2 Sander lucioperca | reverse complement strand
TTTTAACATGAAACAGCCCCGAAATCACCATCACCAAATCCACCAGACTCCATGTAAATAATCAGGACGTTTAGTGTGTATAGAGCCAGCATATTTCCACCAGACTTCATGTAAATAATCAGGACTTTTAGCGTGTATAGAGCCAGCCTATCTCCACATGTAAATGGGTGAATTAAGGGTTTATTTCAACCAAACCAGAGTGGTGATTGTTGGAACAGTGGAAAGATGAACCAAGACGGCTTTTAGTAGTTTGATTTAGTTTCTGTCCACTTTGAATGAAGTGTGTTTTACAATGATAAAAGTCCTGATTATTTACATGGAGTCTGGTGGAGTTTGGTGATTTTGGGGCTGTTTCATGTTAAACTAAAAGGATCTTACTCTTTAACTAAAAGGTCTATCTCTGTAGGGATCCTTTCCATAATGTTGTCAGACACTTAAAATAAGTCTGTCAGCAGCAACAACGGAACTTTTAGTGGACGCTAACTGCTGCTGAACATTTGAACATTGGTTAACTTAAGACACAAAAAGATAGGAAAATAGGTTGAAAAATGCCAGTTATTTAAAAATACTGAGTAATGTGTGACTGGACTCTAACTCCTTCAGTACGTCGGCTTCCTCATCGTGCTGATCCTGGGTCAGCTGTTCGTCACAGTGCTGCTGCTCATCAACAGAGACAAGGTGAGACAAAGGGCTTTTATTTTGGTGGGTAAACACAGGATGTCTGTCCTCTGCCAGTTTGACAGATACATTAGGCTTGTTCGAGATGAGCCAGATCTGCGCAGAATCGATCACCGGCGATCGCCGCCCAATGCATGCCGGTTAGATTTGTGGCCGACTTGCTCTGATGTCATGCACATGTGGGCAACGATAATCTCACGAGATCACGGCGGCTGCAGTTTTTAGAGCCAGGCGCCGCAGTTGCTCTCCACTGACTGCAAGACCCAGGCGGACCCAGGTCATGCTGGGAAACGCCAGCCTCTCGGCTGATCAAATCGACTCAACATGATGACGTTTTATATAAACTTTTTATTGATTTTGAATCGGAGGGATTTTAACTGCTATTTGTCTGATTTAAAGGCTTATTCTGTACAGAACACATGATGTGTGGCTGATAATTATGTTTAGAAGTCAGAGAGACTAAATCTGTTGAGATTACAGATCATCTACAGTCTGTTGTTAATGAAATCAGCAACAGATCACATGTAGAGCATTTTGACAGCTACTCTGTCATAATAAAAACAACTGGAGACTGTGTAGGAGCTGATATATGGGTCTGATAACATTTTATTAAATCGGAATCGGACCACAGTGTTTCTGTCACTTCCTGTTCAGACTGAAGGCTGCTGGAAACGGCTGGAAACTGTCCGACTTGACAGCAGACTTTTGTCACCGCCCCCGAAAGCTGCCGCCTGCTCTCGTCCACTTCACAGGTGAGGCGCAGTCGGGGGCAGTTCATCTTGAACGAGCCTATTTTTTTATGTGCTGCATCGTTACTCGTTACTGTGAATTGCTCACGCTACAGAGACTGTGTAGGTTACAGCCATGGACAGTATATAAATAAATGGACCACCAGGTCCCGTGTCTCTGGACGGAGACCAGTGAAGTCACTTTTCCAGTGATGGCTGAGCGTTACTGAGCAGCCTCCAACTGAGCTTGAAGACGTAGATGTGATGTGAGCAACCTGTCCGAAAGTTGGAAGTCTTCTGGTAGCTGTGCCAAGAGAAATCTCAATCATTCCCAATCTAGCAGAGACGGAGAGCGTAGGTATATGTAAGGAGATAACATAGACACAGGCTAATTACTGATCACTAACATGCTAGTTAACATTAGTTAATCGTTAGTTTATCCCTCAAAAATTACTTGACTGATGCAGAGTGCGCACTGACATCTGACGCTTTGCTAGTTAGGCTGCAAAAGCAACAATGCATCCAGGGATGCAGCAGTCAAGACCAGCTTTGTAACTACAAAATCGCCAAAAGAGTAAGCCATATTCTGAAGGGGAGTTTATTAAAGAGTGTTTGGTGGACTCTGCTGCGCTAATATGCCCAGAGAAAAAAAGAGACGTTTGAGAATGTGTCGCCTGACATAAAATTAATATTGAGCAGAATTAAGTTTAGCCTATTGAGCAGAATTAAGTTTAGCCTATTGGTTCGGCCCTCCACAACAGTCCCTGTTTCTCATGTGGCCCGTTGGGAAAATTAATTGCCCACTCCTGCCAGGACAACGTATGTAGGAGACTGGCTAAATTAATTCACATACTACATCTAATTAGCTCATATGGGCCACTTAGGTGTGTAGAAGCTAGCTGCTATAGTCTGGGCTGTGGACATTAGGGTCTGTTTATATTAATATAAGTAACAGTCTATGGGTCTAACCCATGATTTGGCCTTGATTTGCATTATAACTGTTGTTTGTTTGTGAAGAAAAGAAGGATGACCCTCAGAACTAACAATGTATGGTACTTTCACTTTCAATTGATTGTTTGAAAACATTTTATGGGATGGGCCGAACTAAAATTGCACATTATACCTTTCTAAGGGTCTTAAATAACATGTGTGACATGTGTTATGTTTGTATTACATGTGTAGACATTTGTATAGATGTTTATACCTTTGTATAGATTTTTCTTTAATTAAAAACAAAATAGTTTTTGATTTATGACCCCTTGTCCTATTTTCACTACATGGGAGAGACCCCCCCCCCCTCTGTTTTACAGTTTTTTTTTTAAATGTAACTAAGTAACTTTTACTTAAAGTATATTTTAAATGAACTACTTATTACTTTTACTTGAGTAATTTTTCAGATAGGTATTTCTACTTTTACTTGAGTAATATTTAATCAAAGTATTGGTACTTTTACTTGAGTACAATATTTTAGTACTTTTTCCACCTCTGAATGTAATAACATTTAATATTTGTTAATTCCTTTGGCTACAGCCTTAGGCTAAACGTGTGACATAATGTAAACAATATGATATTCAAACTTTTGACTGATTTCTTTAATAACTACATAACACAATACTTTTGCTTTCAGTACTTGAGTAGTACATTTTAAAATAAACTACTTGCAATACTTAAGTACACAAAATGTTGAGTACTTTAGTACTTCTACTAAGTGTGGTGCTTAAAGAGCACTTCTACTTCTACTCAAGTCACTTTTTTGATAGAGCACTTGTACTTTTACTCAAGTATGGGTCTCTAGTACTTTATACACATCTGGTTATGACCATATCAGTGACTAATGTAACTACAAGGGAACTGGCCAAATGATGTCTGTGGCTTGCACAGTGATAGCATTAGAGAAGGCTAGCTGTAGTCTCGTGCTGAAGTCCCGTTGTAGCAGGAAAAGGGAAACAAGAAGCAAGGATGCTGGTCGGGCCTGCTAGCGCGGCTAAAGGACCTACCACACAGACTGCCACTGCCAAGCCTCCTACTCACCAACGCCAGATCGATCACACACAAAATGGATATATTTGCTACTTTTGTGTGTGTGTCTGTGCCTGTGTGTGTGTCTGTGCCTGTGTGTGTGTGTGTGTCTCTGTGTGTGTGTGTGTGTGTGTGTGTGTGTGTGTGCCTGTGTGTCTGTGTTTGTGTGTTTTGTGTGTGTGTGTGTCTGTGTGTTTTTTTTGTGTGTGTGTCTGTGTGTGTGTGTGTGTGTGTGTGCCTGTTTGTGTGTGTCTGTGTGTGTGTGTGTGTGTGTGCATATATGTCTGTGTGTGTGTGTGTGTCTGTCTGTGTGTGTCTGTGTGTGTGTGCGTCTGTGTGTCTATCTGTGTGTGTGTGCGTCTGTGTGTCTATCTGTGTGTGTGTGTGTGTGTGTGTGTGTGCGTGTATGTTTGTGCCGGTGTGTGTGTGTGTGTGTGTGTGTATGTCTGTGCCGGTGTGTGTGTGTTGACCGCACAGATTCAGGTGTCTTTTTTTTCTATCGACTGTACTCTCATATTTATAACGATCAAGATTAACGTAAAAATTGGCCATAATTCTCCTTTAAGGTTGAACCCTAGTTCAGTAAAGATGATCCTGTTCATAAATAACGTTGTGTTGTGTGACCTGTCATCAGATTGAAGTGAGTCTAGATCAGACGGTGGATGACATCATCGTGAAGTTTGGAGCAGACAGCAGCGAGGACAGACTGATGGACAGAGTCCAGAAATATGTGAGTCTCATCCGTACTGCACGTTCTGCCAACCTGAACAAACGGGAGCTTTCCTCCACATGGTCTGGGAGTGTGATGAGTGTGGGTGAGGGTTGATGTGGTAGAGGGTGGGGTGTGGGTTGAGGTGGTAGAGGGTGGGGGTTGGGTGAGGGTTAGGGTGGTACAGTGTTGAGGTGGTAGAGGGCGGGGGATGGGTGAGGGTTGAGGTGGTAGAGGGTGGGGGGTGGTAGAGGGCGGGGGGTGGGTGAGGGTTGAGGTGGTAGAGGGTGGGGGGTGGGTGAGGGTTAGGGTGGTAGAGGGTGAGGGTTAGGGTGGTAGAGGGTTGAGGTGGTAGAGGGTAGGGGGTGGGTGAGGGTTGAGGTGGTAGAGGGTGGGTGAGGGTTAGGGTGGTAGTGGGTGGGGGTTGTGTGAGGGTTAGGGTGGTTGAGGGAGGGGGTGGGTAAGGGTTAAGGTGGCAGAGGGTTTGTGAGGGTTAGGGTGATAGAGGGTGGGGGGTGGGTGAGGGTTGGGTGGTAGAGGGTGGTGTTGGCGGGTGAGGGTTAGGGTGGGTGAGTGTTGGGTGGTAGAGGGTGGGGGGTGGATGAGGGTTGAGGTGGTAGAGGGTGGGTGAGGGTTAGGGTGGTAGAGGGTTGAGGTGGTAGAGGGTGCGGGGGTGGGTGAGGGTTGAGGTGGTACAGGGTGGGGGGGTGGGTGAGGGTTGAGATGGTAGAGGGTGGGGTGTGGGTGAGGGTTGAGGTGGTAGAGGGTGGGAGTTGGGTGAGGGTTAGGGTGGTAGAGTGTTGAGGTGGTAGAGGGTGGGGGGTGGGAGAGGGTTGAGTTGGTAGAGGGTGATGTGTGGTGTGAGG